>NC_068982.1:188732582-188761784 GCF_001194135.2 Octopus bimaculoides | reverse complement strand
CCAGCAGTATATTGGATAGGCACTATCCCTCAGTTGGTTGATTTCCCAACCTCTAACTCACAGAAAAAAAAATATATATACATACACAAGGCGGTTTTGCAAAGGTTTTGGCTTTAAGTGTATTGAGAAAGACATCGTTGGAGGCTCAACCTTCCGAATTCTTCTGTAAGGCTTAGAAACAATGGCAGCCGCTGCAAGAAGTGTATGAATATGAAAGGGGAATATGTTGAATAAACTGACTGATTCTCCTGTATTTTCTTTCAACAGCCCCTTGTGTGCATGTGTGTGTGTGATTGCGTCTCCCTGTCTTCACATCTCACGGTTATTGTGACAGTCACAAACATACAAACAGTACTTTTTGGTTTTCGTTTGTCTACGTAAACATGTCCAGTCATGGGGGAAATATTATCTTACTTTGAAACAAGTGCAGATTAATAACAAGAAGAGCGTCCAACCATAGAAAATCTGCTTCAACAAATTCCATTTGATCCACGCAAACATGGAAGAGTAGTTATAAAATATGATGGTGAAGATCATATATATGTACATATGTGTTTGTATATTTCATTTTTTACTTGTTTCATTCACTGGACATTGGCAGCCATGCTGGGGCACTGCTTTCAAGAACTTTAAGTCGAATGAATTGACCTTAATACTTTTTTTAAGCCTGGTACTTATTCTATCAGTCTCTTTTATCGAACTGTTGAGTTAGCACTGGTAGTCAAGGAGTAGTAGGGGAGAAAAACACACACACATGTATATATACACATGATGGGCTTCTTTTAGTTTCCATCTGCTTAATCCACTCACAAGGCTTTGTTTGGCCTGAGCCTATAGAAGACACTAGCAAAAGGTGAACCCATAACCATGTGGTTGGGAAGCAAGCTTCTTCCCACAGAGCCATGCCATTACCTGTGTGTGTGTGTGTGTGTGTGTGTGTGTGTGTGTCACATCACCGGCAACATTTTTTTAGTAGCAGTAGCCCAAAATAATAATTATATATCACAAGCAGTAAACACACTTCAGCTGGTAATCTAAGTTAGTTTGTGACAGGGAATTGAGGAAAAAAAATCTTAAATATAAGAAATAAAATGGAAAATGGTTGCTACAGAAAAACGAAAGAAAAAAGAAAGTGGGAAGAGAAGACATAAAAATACTGCAATTCTGTAAAATGGTGAGAAACAATCTTAGGAATGGTTCTTAATTCCTGCAATTCTTATCTTTAAATGATGGAAATTCAACATTTCTTATCAATGAAAGTAGCAGGAACCATCTAGCTTATTTCTATATAGCTATACTGTCGCTTACACACACATGCATCACATGTGTGTATATATATATACACACATGCATACACATACGTGTACATCCATATACACACACACGTGTATGTGTATTATATGTATATGTATGTGTGTATATATATATATATATATATATATATATATGAAAATACCATGGGTAGATGCAGGTGTGGCTGTGTAGTAAGAAGTTTGCTTCCCAACCACATGGTTCCAGGTTCAGTCCCACTGCAGAGCACCTCAGGCTATTGTCTTCTACTATAGCTACAAGCTGACCAATACCTTATGAGTGGATTTCGTAGATGGAAACTGAAAGAAGCCTGTTGTGTGTCTTTGTGTTTGTCCCCCACTACTGTTTGACAAACTAGCATTGGTGTATTTATGTCCCTTTAACCCTTTAGTGTTCACATTATTCTGCCAAAATTGATGCTTTTTTATCCACATTGCTTTGAACTAATCATGTATTATCTTGTAGCTATGAGATTTTGATAAGGTAGCTGCTAATTTTTAAAACGATATTGTAGGGTTGGTGTGAGAGACCAGATCTGGCTAGTTCTAACATAAAACAGGCAGGATACTTTTGGCCGGATATGGCCGGTTTGAATGCTAAAGGGTTAACTTAACAGATTGGCAAAAGTGACTGATAGAATAAGTACCAGGCTTTAAAAAATGAAGAAGTGGGGTCGATTCATTCTACTAAAAAATCAAGGTGATGCTCTAGTATGGCTGGAGTCTAATGACTGAAACAAGTAAAAAATAAAAACTGTTCAATTTGCTTTGCTATCATGAGGTCTAGGGTTCAAATCCAACTTTGTGGTACCTTGAACAAATGTCTTTACCTGAACCTCCAGTCTCTCTGAAGACAGAGACTGTTTGAAGGGACATCAGATAGAACCTGCATTACAAATGTCTCATACATCCAGCCTGAGAATTACATTATTAATTCCACATGTGTCTGGAATACTCAGCCTTTTAGACTGTAATTCAGTAGGGGAGAGTTTCTGAGTGGTCAAACAACTGAAAACTCATAGAAATTGTTGGAAATCTAGTTGCTTTAGAAATTTCCATATATGTATGCGCATATATACACAGATAGACACATACATACATAGATACAATCAGTTGAGCATGTCCCTTATTGGTTGATAATATGTGTCTCTGATCGTGAGTAGGAGTGGTGGGGGGAAAACATATTTGCCCTGATTAGTGAGGGATTCTTTGAGGTTTGAACAATTCATCCCTGGAAACATGGGTGTTTATCATCCTTAAACAACCCTTATTCAGAGACCTTTTGAGCAGGATGGGCTATTCTGTCTGAAGAAAAAGATTCTAACTGGGCCCCACCTGCAAGGTCATGCGCTGTTTAACTCCATATGAAGTCACCATTTGTGCACGTAGGGTTGTGATGCATGTGCCTGGTGTACCCTTACCAGATGGGTAGTCATGATGGGTACATTGGGCTTCTTATATTTGTGCCCGAACATCAGATGGCATGTGCTGCTCTTTCTATAACATACATGCATATATATATATATATATATATATACACACACACATACATATCTACATACATAGATATATATATAGATTAGTACTTAAATATGTGTGTATGCTTATGTATATGGTATAAATGTGTGTGTTGTGTGGGCGTGCGTGTGTCAGTATAAACACACAAATAGACACACCTTATATGTTAACAGACATCAGTTTCTACTTCGAAGTGCTGTCTGCCAGGCCTAACTAAGTCATAACACTCTACACCCAAATCATCCTCAGTTAGGTTTGAGATGGTTGGTCTCCTCTCACTTGCAGATGTCCTTGTCTATTCTCCTATTCTGATGACACAAAAATCCGTTTAGATTCATGATGCCCCATTGAATACAAGAAAAAGGCCAATAAGGAAATTTAAAGATGAATTTATTATCAGAATTGTGGCCTAAAGGGTCCGAAAGGGGGCTACGACAAGTCTAATAATTATACAGAATAAACAGGAAAGAAAATAATTATAACCCATCTTCTATGTATTTCTTCCATTACCTTCACTTTATGATGCATGATCCAATGTGGGAACTTATTGACTTGCAAGAAATAGCAGCCAAATCTTCAAATCACATCCTACTATATTCTTTTACGTGTTTCAGTCATTTGACTGTGGCCATGCTGGAGCACCACCTTTTTAGTCAAAGAAATCGCCCCCAGGACTTATTCTTTGGTCTCTTTTGTCGAACTGCTAACTTATGGGGTACATAAATACACCAGCATCAGTTGTCAAGTGATGGTGGGAGCGGGGATAGGGGGACAAACACAGATGCAAAAACACACATAGCAAATCCACTCACAAGGCTTTGGTTGCCCCGAGGCTATAGTAGAAGGCACTTGCCCAAGGTGCCATGCTGTGGGAATGAACCCAGAACCATGTGGTTGGGAAGCAAGCTTCTTACCACACAGCCACACTCCTGCGCCTATATTTACAAAAAAGAAAATTGGTACTTTACAAAATGTTGCTTTCTGATCTGGACACAATATAGCAATGGACTGTTGATTGGCAACTCAAGTTGGCTGTGAACAAGGGCACTGAAATCATTTTAGGAGGAAAAAACTTTGAATTTACCAACTCCATCCACATCAACCTTAACCCATTCAGACTTACTCTGTCAAATGTAATGCTTATTTATTCATATTGTGTTGAACTAATCATGCAACATCTTACAGCTTAAAGATTCCAATGATGCGATTGCTTATTTTTAGAATGACATTGTAGGGTAGGTGTGAGAGGCCAGATCTGGCCAGTTTGAATGTAAAACTGAATAACTGGGCTGGATATGACTGCTTTGAATACTAAAGGGTTAAGAAGTCTACTGGTGAACATGACCCTGGCATTATTGTCAATAATTGTCTGCATTGTACAAACCACATTTCTAAAATGATCAAAAAGTCCACAGGTTTCTTGGCATCACTCACTAAGGACTTTGTCAATCACTAACTGGCCTTCCAGTTGAAACTACTATTTATAAGTCACATAAAAAGCATTGGTGCTGGTGCCACATGAAAAGTACCCAGCACACTCTGTAAAGTGGTTGGCATTTGGAAAGACACCCAGGTGTAGTAGCCATACCAAAATAAACAATGGAAATGGGTGCAGCTCCTGTCAAACCTGTTGTTAAAAAATTAAAAAATGGCCCAACATACCACATGCTGGGACTGAACTGGAGATCTCAAGATTATGAAGCAAACTTCTTAACCAATCAGCCATGCTTATATTCATTTGCCCATAGGTCTGCTGGATCACAGCTAACCTGCATTAAATACAAACAACAACACATCATACCTGAATCCATCAACCCATGGTTAAACAGCAACCACACAAACTTACTCAAACCCATGAACTTATTTATCCCCACCCCCTCCCTTTTATTCATCTTGTAACTTGAGGCTATGTCACAACACCATCCTCTTTCTTTTCTAACTGGGGTAATTATGTATGCCCCCTACAGCAAGATACCTGGTCCTGTTCCCCTAGCCCACTTTAACATCTCATCACCTTACACAAAGCCACCTTGCCCTCTTCAGTGGAAGGGCCTTGTCCTGTGAGATACTTGGTAACCTCACTAGCGCCAGTACCACATACAAAGCATCCTACAAAGTGACTGGCATTAGAAAGGGCATCCAGCTGTAGAAATCGTGCCAAAAGCCAATGCAAGAGCTGCTTCACATAGTCTTCTGGCCTGCCAGCCTCTCAAACCTTCTAACCCATGTCAGCATGGAAAACTGGATGCTAAGTGATGATGATGTCATGCATACACTTTCTTTTTATCTTTTCTTGTTTCAGTCTTTGAACTGTGACCAAGCTAGAGCACTGTGGGTGTGTGTACGTATGGATATATATATATATATGTGTGTGTGTATGTATATATATAACCATCATCATTGTTTAACATCGACTTTTCATGCTGGCATGGGTTGGACGGTTTGACTGGGGACTGGCAAGCCAGGAGACTGCACCAGGCTCTGATCTGATCTGGCAGAGTTTCTACACCTGAATACCCTTCCTAACACCAACCACTCCGAGAGTGTAGTGGGTGCCTTTTTTACGTGGCACCAGCACAGGGGTCAGAGGGGGCTGGCATCAACCACGATCAGATGGTTCTTTTTACGTGGCACCAGCACGGGAGCCAGTCAAGGCAGCACTGGCATTGGCAAGCCGCGGTATATGGCTTCAAGTAATCCAGTAGCACTCATTAAAAAAGCTCTTTAATGTATCATTCTACAAAACATAGAATATATAGTACAACACAAGAGAAAACAATAAGGAGGGTATAAAGTCATAAATGACAGAGAAATAGTTTGATGAAATTTTATTTAGCAATATGAAAATTCTAATTTCACGACAAATTACTTTGTAATTCAAAACATGTAAATAATTTATATTATCATATTTAATAATAAATAAATTACTTACAGAGATGTACTTGCATAGCAAGTGACCTGATCTGAGATCGTGTGGTGAAACGAAAACAATTGCAGCGTGTAATGTGTTTATAAGCCATTTAAAAACATACAAAAAAACCATTACATTCACTTCAACATTTAAATTTAATCTGCCAAAATATTTTCGTTGGTTTGAGACCACGACCTGATCACTGACAAAATTCCGAGATGCAGCACGGAATTTTAGGGCATCCAGCTGTAGAAACTCTGCCAGATCAGAGTGGAGCCTGGTGCAGCCATCTGGCTCGCCAGTCCTTAGCCAAACCATCCAACCCATGCCAGCATGGAAAGCAGACATTGAATGATGATGATGATGATGATCAGGTTGCGGTCTCAAAGCAACGAAAATATTTTGACACAAATTAAATTTAAATATTGAAGTGAATCTAATGGTTTTTGTGTGTATTTTTAAAATGGCTTGAACACTTTTCATGCTGCAAATTACTTAGATGCCTAAGCAAAGTCAATATTTAAAAGATTATGGAAGACAATAATAATAAAATTGATATAAAATAATATGATGATTGTCTAATAAATGGAAGGGAATTTTAGTTACATAATTAAACGTAACTAGTACAATAAAAAAAAAAAAGATATATTTAGTGCTAAAAATCTAGAAAATAAAAGATCTTAAAACAACAACAAATTAAAATTAAGTAAAAGTATTTAGAGACAATATTTATGAAACATCAGGATTGATATCAACAAGAAAATATGAACAATATTAAATTTTTTTTACATTCATAGAAAGTATGGAAGACAATGGGAATAAAATTGATATAAATTAATGAAACAGTTTCCGAAGATGTGAAAGAAGGTTTATTAGGATTATAGTCAAGGTGGTGGAATTAATTATGTAAAATTCATCATCAACGTAGTCATTTAATGTCTGCTTTCCATGCTGGCATGGGTTGGACGGTTTGACTGAGGACTGGCAAGCCAGAGGGCTGCACCAGGCTCCAATCTGATCTGGCCATGTTTCTACAGCTGGATGCCCTTCCTAACACCAACCACTCCGAGAGTGTAGTGGGTGCTTTTTATGTGTCACCAGGACAGGAGCCAGTCAGGCTGCCCTGGCATCAATCATGTTCGGATGGTGCTTTTTATGTGCCACCAGGACAGGAGCCAGTCAGGCTGCCCTGGCATCAATCATGTTCGGATGGTGCTTTTTACATGCCACCAGCATGGGACCAGTCAGGTGGCACTGGCATTGACCACACTTATTATTAAATAGTATTTTTTAATATCATTTATTTTCTAGATTTTTAGTAATAAATATATCTTTTCTTTTGATGTACTAAGAATATCTCCTAGTTACTTTTTAATTATATTACTAAAATGCCCTTCCATTTCTTAGACAATCATCATATTTTATATCAATTTTATTATTATTGTCTTCCATAATCTTTTAAATATTGACTTTGCATTCTTATAACGTTACGCTAAGGATTTAGTATTTTAAAAAGACTTTCACCTGAGAACGTAGCTTAAATTCTGCATTATTTTGAAAGATTTTTTTTTGCATTCTGCATTAATGCAAACATGTAAGTAATTCATTTATTATTAAATATTATAAAATAAATCATTTACGTTTTTAAGTTACAAAATAATTTCTCGTGATGTTTGAATTTTCTTATCATCATCATCATAGTTTAACATCTACTTTCCATGCTGGTAGAACAGGTTGACTGAGGACTGGCAAGCCTGGAGGCTACACCAGGCTCCAATTTGATTTGGCAATGTTTCTACAGCTGGATGTCCTTCCTAATGCCAACCAGCCCCAAGAGTGTAGTGGATGCTTTTTACATGTCACTGGCACGGAGCCCAATCAGGTAGTACTGGCATCAACCATGCTCAAATGATGCTTTTTACGTGCCACCAGCACAGGAACCAGTCAGGTGGCACTGGCATCGAACATGATCAAATGGTATATTTTACGTGCCACTGACATTGGTGTCGGCCACGCTCGAGTGGTGCTCTTTACGTGCCACCAGCATGGGTGCCAAAATTTCAAACTATTGCTCTGTCATATATATAGAGATAGGCGTGGAGGGGTAGTGATGCAGCTAAACACAATTAGGCTTGACTCATATATGCATGTGTGTCTGTGTGCAGAAAGGGAGAAAGATAGAAAATATTGAAGTAAAAACCAGCAATAAAGATAGAGAGAGAGGGGAGAGGCAAAGAGTAAGGGGGAGGAGGAGAGATTTGGAGAAAGATAAACAAAGAAAGTAAAAAATAAAGTACATGAAGGAATTGGCAGAATGCAGAGTGCCACACCCTACACTGCCATTCTTCTTAAGAAACATTAGAATCACCAATTCCCCCCACCCCACTGCTCCAAAAACAATCAATGATTTATTTACATAAAGCTGACTGCTTCTTTACCAAATTACCATCAACCAATCTAACAGTGGTGGTCGTGGTGGGAGTGTTCCTCAACTAACACTGTAGTACAATACCAGGTTAGACTTTATACATGATCTATATAGAGAATTTTCTGAAAATTCAATTTATTTCTTTTATTGCCATATTTAAATCTTTTAAATTTTATTTTCATTTCAATTTTTTTTCCAAGTATTTTATTTCAACATTATGTCATAGATGCAGACATGGATATAGGCTCAAACACAACTATAGGTGCAGAGTCAGGGCAATAGGCACAAGCATGGCTATAGGTGCAGGTGCAGGGCTATAGGTACAAGCATGGCTATAGGTATTGGCAAGGCTATAAGATCAAATATGACAATAGGCACAGGCAGGGATATGGGCTCAGATAGGGCTAGACTCAAACATGGCTTAAAGCACATGTAGGGTTATGGGTCCAAACATGGCTATAGGCACAGGCAAAGCTATAGGCTCAGATATGACCATAGGTATAGGTAGAACTATAGATTCAAAGGTGCCTACAAGCTAAGAAGTTTGTTTTTCAACTGTGAGGTTTCTTGCTCAATCCCATAGCACCTTGGGAGATGTATTTTCCAGCATGGCCCTACACCAAATTAATGCATTGTGGGTAAATTTGTAGACCAAAGCCTGCCATGTCTGTGTGTGTTGTGTGTGTGCACGTGCAAATGTGTCTTGATATTTGTGCAGTGATTGTAAACAAAGCCATCATACAAAAACTGCCATTTGTCAACGATTTCTTGTGCAAAATGACTGACCCTTGAACTGTTTGTGTTCAAATGATTAGGAGAAACATTAATTTGTTTGAAAACAGGTGAAGGTTGGCAACAAGGGCATCCAAGTGTAGAAAGAAAGCACTGCCTCAATGTAGGATCATCTAATTTGAGTGACCATGGAAAAGGGGCCACTTAAATTATTATAAGGTGGGGGACAAAGGGTGTCTCTAGGAACCATTTGTCAAATTAAAATTGCTAAATCAGATAGAATAATATCCCGTCTTCATTAAACTCACCATCATTCTTACAGGAATATACAATAGTTATCTTTTACTTTTTGTTTCTTTCAGTCATTGGACACTGTGGCCATGCTGGGGTACTGCTTTGAAGAACTTTTTTTTCTAACAAATCAACCACAGTACTTTTTTTTTGTAAGCCTGGTACTTATTAGTCTCTTTTGCCAAACTGTTAAGTTACAAGAATGTAAACACACACACATATATATATACAACAGGCTTCTTTCAGTTTCCATCTACCAAATCCACCTGCAAGGCTTTGGTTGGCCAAAGGCTATAGTAGAAGACACTTGCACAAGGTGCCATGCAATGGGAGTGAACCTGGAACCATGTAATTAGGAACCAAACTTCTTACCACACAGCCACTTGTAAATTGATTTATAGTTAATTAGTAGTTTCCTTAATTAGTAAGAACTGCGTTAGTAATTAACTCTGTTTTTGTTTTATCGCATTAAGCAGATAAGAAATATATTCACTCTTAGCTAGAATGTGAGTCAATCTGCAGTAACAGACGAGTGGGCTTCTGCATGGCTGTTCAATCTGTTAAAAATAGCAACCAGATTTCCCTTAAATCACACATTACTGTCTTAAAAGTTATCTAAAATTCAATATATGATATTTGAAAAGAAAAGATGGGATGATTTTGATCAGAATATCTGATTCAATCTGACTTGACCTGGGGTTAAATTACATTACCTAGTCAATTACAGGTAACTTCCCTCAAATATTTCTGAATCTCTTTACCAAAACTAAAAGCAGCAAGTATTGAATTAAATATCTTCCTTAGATCCACAAAAGAACCTTTTGCAGGTGGATTTGAATTCATTATTTATATCATTGGCCAATAAACTACGCTTGTGAAGGCTTGTTCAGTCAAGTGAAGTCATTGTCATAGCCGATGACAGTACCTGTGGCACATAAAAAGCAATGCCAGTACCACCTGACTGGCTCCTGTACTGGTGGCATGTAAAAAGCACCATTCAAGTGTGATCATTGCCAGTGCCTGACACCAGTCAGTGGCATGTAAAAAGCATCCACTACACTCTTGGAATGGTTGGCGTTAGGAAGGGCATCCAGCTGTAGAAACCTTGCCAGATCAGATTGGAATCTAGTGCAGCCTCCTGGCTTGCCAGTCCTTTGTTAAACTGTCCAACCCATGCCAGCACGGAAAGCAGACGTTAAACGACACCGATGATGATGATATGTTGGTAATTTGATAAGTGATCAGTTGTTAATTTCATCATTACTGTTAGTCACATCCGATATGAGGAGGTCTGATCAAAAAGTATTAGGACTGTTGCTATGGTAATGGGGCTAAAGTATGCAGAGTGAAGCCATTTGGCACAGACTGAACTTGAACTCTGTTATGCGAGTTATAATGTTCTTGCTCTCTTCCGTTGTGTATGGAAGTGCTTTGAAGTAAAGTGTGTAGAGTGTGGTTGTCTCAAGAAGAAGAAGATCAAGTTCCAGCTGTTCAGGATCTCCTTGAATGTGTTGAGGAAGATGAAGACTCTTTGAAAACGGCCCTAACAGGCGATGGATTGTGGGTCTACAGCTATGACCCCGAAACCAAGGCAAAATCAAATCCCACTTGAAAGGAACAAGATTTGAAGATATTAAGGAAATCCAAAAGACTGCAATGAGGCAGCTGCTTGCAAATCCCAAAAAGGAGTTCCAGGAATGCTTGCATCAATGGAAATGATGCCAGATAAAGTTTGTGTGGCTTCAGAAAGGGACTACTTCGAAGGAGATCAAACATCAAATTTGTGTTGTAGCTTTCTTTTTATGGCGCCAGTCCTGATACTTTTTGATCAGGCCTCATATTTTATTTTTAATGTCTGCACGATTAAATTGGATTTGTTGACTTTGTGATCAATAAAGATCACTGCCTCTGCCAAATCAATCAATTTTAGGTTTCGATCTGTCTAAACCCTTTAGCATTCAGATTACTCTGTCAAATATATTTATTTATTCACATTGTTTTGAATTAATCATGCATTAATTTGTATCTTTGAGATTTTAATGATCTGATTATTTTTAGAATGACATTGTAGGGTAGGTGTAAAAGGCCAAACCTGGCCAATCTGAACATAAAACAAGTATATCTGGGTCAGTTAAAGCTGGTTTAAGCACTAAAGAGTGCAATGTGTCACTAACTTTCCAACAATCTCAAGCCATAAGAAGATACATTATAATTCTATGATGGATAGATTCTGGGAAATGGCCCAACTACCAAATTGGTACTTTCCATGCCTGACTTGCCTCGGTGTCAAGGAAGAGTTCCAGTCCATGTGTTTATGGACAGATGTAGAAATTTATTAAGTCTGGTGATACATAGAAGAAAGATACAAGCTGGACTTTAGATATCAAACAAACAATGGACAGCAATATCAAAGCCTCAGGAAACAAGAACACTACACCATCATTTATGGGTCATGATAGGCTTTGATGCAGTTATAGATTGCTGTCTTTTACAGGTATGGAAACGTGGATCCATTCATAATTATATAACATGGTTTTTAGCATGGCTGGCTACAACTTGTTTTGCAAAGTCACCTCTAATCGCTGTCAGAGTGGTGCGATGGTCTGGTCACCCAAGCTCTTCAGCAATTCTTTGCCATGATTTGAACCAATCACAGCAAGAAGTTCTTTTTCTGCAGCATTTGTATAAACATGTCACACAAGATCACCTCCCCCTCCCCCGAAAGTTTTTTGTCTTGCACTGTAAAATGGTTGGTGTTCAGAAGGGCATCCAGCCGTAAAATCCTTGCCAAAACTAACCTCACCTGTGTTTGTACTACGTAAAAAGCACTAAGTCCACTCCACTGAGTGGTTGGGGTTTTCGGAAGGGCATCCAACTGTAAAAATCCTGCTAAAACAGTCACAGAAGTCTGGTGCAGGCTTCTGCCTGGCCGGCTCTTGTGAAACTGTCCCACCCATGCCAGTATGGAAGGTGGACATTCAATACTTCTATTTGAAATTGTTTTCCATTTCTCCAACTACCATCAAGATACACAGCTTTTTGACATCCTCGAGATAACTATGTTTTTGATCAGGCCTCATATTTTATTTTTATCACTGGTGATTTCAATTACTCAGAGACTGGTTAGGAAACTTTTCATAGGCCACAAAGTACAAATTATTTCCTTGACTTAGTGCTAGACTCAAACTGGTCCCAAGTAGTCACCTCTCCACAAGAGGTAACAAAACTATGGACAAAGCTATTTACCACTGCTCCTGAAAGTTATCAGCGTCACTATCAGAAAATCTTAAGGCAATTCTAATCACGCTATGATCATTGCCAAGCTGTTTCTTTATTGGTAGGAAGAAAGGACACCTTCACCTTTAAACTGCTTGCTCTGACAGAAACTCCTTTTGTACTGAGTTATAGGGTCCCAACTGGTTCACATTTTATGATTCCAGAGACATCAGTAGTATCCTTCAGAACATCCTTAATTCAAACTGGGTTGCATACAAAGCACCAGTACCATGTAAACACAATAAAAACTAATAAGTGCAATATGGGAGGCTGTAACAGTCCACCTTGGCAGTTAAAGAAAGAAGTGAGACAATAGAATAACATAACCCCCACATCCATTGCTACCCCTTTAGCATTCAGATTATTCTGTTAACCTTTAGCATGCTTCAGCACATTGTGTTGCACTGAAAGGGGAGAAAACTTGTATGGCAACATGATGCGTCTACAGCATGCTAAAGGTTAAACGTAATGCTTATTTATTCATAATGTTTTTAATTAATCATACATTATTTTGTGGCTTTGATATTTCAAAGATGTGATTGTTTATTTTTAGAATGATATTGTAGGTCAGGTGCAAGAGGCCAGATCTGGCTGGTTTGAAGATAAAACAAGTAAAATACTAAGGCTAGATATGGCTGGTTTCAATGCTCAAGGGTTAAACTTCATAACCACATGGCCATTGCTGCCCCTGCAGCTATTACTGTGCTCAACTCAGAACACAACATGATTCCTGGAGTAAGGTTTGAACACAAAACCAAGAACAAAGGTTGGAAGAGAAACGCAAAAGTTCTTCAGCTTAGTTCATCTAAGATTTCATCTGTAATAACATCTTAATAACAAACTTTCAATGTCTAGATATTTGAATGTTGAGGATCCAAAGCATTTTGTCAGAGAATAAATCCAGTTCTAAGAAAGTGGTTACATGAATTGCAAAGCATCGGTAAAAGAAGATCAATGCAGATAAAACTTGCTGGAGAATTAAAAGCAATGTAAAGTAATCTACATGTACTCTGGCAAGTAAGTCTGATACGACGTATACTTTTTCCATTTTAAGCTGAACTTATCTCTTTTTCTAAATCTGCTGCAAATCAACTTGCAGCTCACAACAAAGCTGATCTGTTAAAGCAAACAATGGTTTAGTCTTGCAATCTATTCGCAAAAATCAATAAAAATATGACGAAAATATTAAAAATCCAAATAACTCTGAGAATGCTACATGGAAAGAGAGGTTTTGTTTTTTGATCTTGGAACTTTTCTTTTTTTTTTTTTTTTTTTTTTTTTTTTAAATTTTTCTCATCATTAGGGTGTGTGCTAAGAAGTTTGCTTCCCAATCATATGGTTGCAGGTTCAGTCCCACTGTGTGGCACCTTGGGCAAATGTCTTCTACTGTAGCCTCAGGCCAACCAAAGCCTTGTGAGTGGATTTGGTCAATGGAAACTGAAAAAAGCTCTCACAGCTGAGAGGTCTTTGTCTTGTGATGGTGCCACATGAAAAACATTCACTAGACTCTGTAAAGTGGTTGGCACCAGGCAGGGCTTCCAACCTTAGAACTCATGCCAAAACAGACAGTTGGAGACTGGTGCAGCTCTCTGGCTGGCCAGCATGGAAAAATAAATGTTTGATGATGATGTGGTATCTAGTTGCTGACAGATTGAGCAATGTAGTAAAGATTGTTTGCCAACATAACACGGCCGTCCTGGTTTAGGACGAATGTTGCTGTAATTTAGCCACCGGAGACATCGTCTCCAGCTGGCTGTATCCTTATATTTTTGAACAAGGGAATCTAGCACCCCCACTCAGCTCAAAACAATATCTGTGTATCGCAATTTCTGGGTTATTTCTCTTCATCAGCACAGAGTAATTGTTCAGCTAGAGGTGGCGCTGCCAAATTCCTGTTCAAAATATATAGTTTTCAAAGTGACAACTAGTCACTAATTTATAAATTAGAAAATTACTATTCAACTGAGTGGGGGTGCTAGATTCCCTTGTTCAAAAATATAAGGACACAAATCGTATCGTATAGCGATGTCTCCTGGGGCTAAATTACAGCAACATTAGTCCTAAACCAGGACTGCCATGTTATGTTGGCAAACAATCTTTACCACAAAGTACTGTTGCTGAATATCTCTCGTTGTGAGATTTAAAAAACAGATTGAGCAATGTTAGAGATGACAGTGAGAGAGTTGATCGTATACAATAAGATGAGCGAGAGCGACATAACTGAGTCTTGGAGTATACTAGAGTTGATAGAGTCTGAGTCACAAAGAGTCTCATCAATGCACGCTGTGATAATATGATTTTACGAGAAATATTTTATCCAAGAGATAAGAGACAGATGAGTAATTGGGCTGGAAAATCTTTTTGCTGGACAAGATCAAATGCTCTGACGTCATGATGTCAAATACCACATTGCTTTTGCCAAATTCTATAACTGGTCAGTGACATAGCAGACCAGATCTTTTGGAGATCTGACTTTGGAAGCTGTAGTTAGTGGTCGTCAGAGGCTGGGGGGTGAATTAAGATGCTGGAGTAAATGATAGATAACATTGCCTTTGCATTTTGTGAGAGCAACAAATGGAGAGATGGCAGCACTGGAGAAGTTTCTTCTTTGGGATGAGGTGAAATACATCATGGTTCCAAAGAGCAGGATATCATCATCATCATCATTGTTTAACGTCTGCTTTCCATGCTAGCATGGGTTGGATGGTTTGAGGACTGGTGAGCCAGAAGGCTGTGCCAGGCTCCAATCTGATCTGGCAAAGTTTCTACAGCTGGCTGGCCTTCCTAACGCCAACCACTCCTAGAATGTAGTGGGTGCTTTTACATTTCAATGGCATGAGGGCCAGTCAGGTAGTTCTGGCAACGACCACACTCAAAAGGTGTTTTTTACATGCTATCTGTGCAGGACCCAGTCCAGCGGCAATGACAACAACCACGCTTGAATGGTGCTTTTCACATGTCACAGGCACAGGAGCCAATCCGTGGCCCTGTCAATGATCACGCTCGGATGTGCTTTTAATGTTCCTGTGACACGAATGCCAATCAGGCAGTACTGTCATCGGCCACGTTAGCAATTTTGATATATTGCTGTAAACTGAGAAAGATTGAAGCATTTAATGAGGGTAGGGGTCAGTACTAAAACATACTGTTTGTTGGGTAATAGAAGGGAAACTGACAGGACCAGTAGCCTTGTTTTGAATTAACCAAGGTGTTTTTTTCATTTGGTGTGTTTGGGAATATGGTCGAGTTTGGTTGAAGGCCTGCAAAGTGAATCATTATGATTGAGGAGCTGTGAATAGGAAGATTGTGCAAAACTGGTAAAAATTCTTTTGTTAAGGAAGATGGAGAGCTTAAGAACCGATGGACGAAGGCAGGTTTTGCTTTTGAGATGGAAGTATTGCTAGAGTTGCAGTAATGGGCAAAAGCCACATAAAAAGTGGAGCGGGTGGGTGGGTGGTATTTCTTTCCAGACATGTGGTCAGTGAGTTTTGCCTATACTGCTGCAGTGCAGCTATGCATCAACTTCATCGATTAACATCCATTTTCCATGTTGGCAAGGCCCGGAGCCACACACCAGGTTCCATTGTCTGTTTTGGCATGGCTTCTATGGCTGGATGCCTTTCCTAACGCCAACCACTTTACAACATGTACAGAATGCTTTCTATGTGATCCCCATCACCAGTGCTTTTCATGTGGTACCAGCACCAATGTTTGTACCCCATAATAACCCACTTAGGTTATTTATTTTGGAGATGAAGGATGTTTAGAGTATGTATAGAATGATAGTATAGGGTGTTCAAAATGTCTCTCCACAGTAAGTATTTTATCGCAAAATAAATATTTCTAAGATGGTATAAAGACTACAAAAGAATATATCAGACTTTAAAAAACTTTAGAGGAAGTGTTGAAAGTGTTGCCCTTCATTTTCGAAACATAAAATTTAATTTCATTTTTACTGCCGTGTGAGCACTTCCTAGGATGATTTCAGTTTCCTGTGACAATTTGCATAAGGTCTTTGATGAGCTTGCCAACAGTTTATCAGAAAAATTGGAAAGTGTTTCATCTGAAAGAACAATAGGCCTACCGCCTCCTACTGCGTCTTCCACTGAGCCTGTATTTCTAAATTTTCTTATCAAACCCTGCACAGTGTCACGATGTGGAGCAACAGTATTTGGAAAAGTTTCGCTGTACTTCTGTTTCACAGTATCTGTGTATTTGTTTCCAGCTTGAAACACCCATTCAACTAAAAACGTATTTTCTTCAATGGTTAGCATGTCGACACGCTGAAGGGTACACAATGACTGAGGGACAATGGTCGACACCTGGCCACCCACACAGCGATAGCCAAGTTGCGCATGTGCAGGATGAAAAAAAAATTCACTGCAGAGAGACTTTTTGAACACCCTGTTGCAGAATTCTAGATTGCAAAGAATTTCACTCCTGTACAGCATCAGTATAGGAATACAAGAGCCAAGAACAGATGAGAATATTCTTGTTGCTAACTCAAGGCATCCCTATAGAAATTTTGAATCATATGAAGTTGTTATATTAAAGCTTCCCTGAAGATCTCAGATGTTCTTTTCTTATAACTCATCTATACCCTGTTAATACCCTTAACTACTGAAGTTTCATTAAACTTACCTTCAACAGTGGTAGTTGTTTGATCTCAAGTTAGTCCTCATCAACAGTTATGATCAAAGACATTCCAACCATGATCATCTCATCATTTTGTACACCCAAAACCATCACAATCTTCATTTTATAAGCTACTTTCCAAACAAGCCTGGGTTTTGGACAGGTCACCATGTATACAGAGTCAGCTTGTATATTAGGGGAATCACCAATCTACATTGTTCAGAAGCCTCATTTTGGGTTTGGTTTCTGAAACTAGATATTTTTCCTAACACCAACCAACTTTGCAGAGCATTCTAGAAGTATCAGGTTCTCACAAGATTAAGGGCCCTCTAAACTTCACACCTTATAGTAGGTGCATTTTCCATGACATCAGCACTAGAGAGGTAAGCATATCCTTGACAGGGAACCTCACAGTCCTACATCTCTGCTCACTCACTGGCCTCTCCGTAGACTGATTCCTTTTATTTCAAAACGGTAGGGAATGGTATGAGAGAGATTCATTTTTAGCAGTTAAAATGTAGAGCAGTGATTCTCAACTGCTTTTTTACCTATGGGTCCCTTTGATTTCTGTTTTGCCCAAATGGACCCTCCTAGCAATTCAAAGCTCAAAAAAATTGTTATTGTTAAAATACAGTGATACCTCGGCAGTACGAGCTCAATTCGTTCCATGACTGAGCTCGTCTTATGATTTACTCATTTTACAAATCAATTTTCCCCATTGAAATTAACTAAAATATACTTAATCCGTTCCCGCCCCCAAAACCCACTCAAAAATAATTTTTTATGGGTTTTAAAAACAGAAAAGGTATGGTTACAAGTAAAATGACAATTATAAAAAAAGAGAATGCAAAAGAAATATGTAAACTGGTTTTATTAACTGAATTACCTTAAAGATAGGACGATTTGTGTGCTTGTACTGCAGATTTCCGCTCGTACTTCAAATATTTGCACAAGTCTCGGCTCGTATATTGGGGCACTCGTACTGCGAGGTTCTGCTGTATTTTGTGTATTGTAGAAGTATAACCAACCTTTCGCAATAAAATCTTATATGGACCCCACCAAGGAGCTTATGAACCCCAATTGAGAATCACTTCCTCATTTTCTTGCTTAACCCCAGGCCAGCTCTGATCACCCAGCAGCATTCCAGCCACAAATGTCCTGTTCATTTTTATACAATCTCTCCATTATCCACTTGTCAACTTTTAAAATAAGATGTGTTGAGGGAGTTTAGCTGCTGTTTCTAATTGGTTTGCCAATCATCCAGAGGTTCACTTATTTGATAAGCGTGTGTATTTATTAATATGCGTCGACTATATTCTCATTTGATCTTCTCGTCAGGCTTCCTTCAAATCTGCCTATCAGACTTTCGTAGTTTGTTTCAAATAACAAAGTTCTGAAATCTATTGTAATCAACGTTTTTAAAGGATCTCAGCCCCATCTTCAGGATATGGAAATGCATAGGTTTTTTCGACTTAACTTTTATTTTTGTCGGCTCTTCCTAAAGGAAGTCATTAAAGCATTTTTAATTTCACTGCTTCAGTGGTGCACTAATAATATTCTCGAGATAGTCGTACCTTCTTCTTCTTATTATTATTATTATTCAGGTCACTGCCTGGAATCGAACTCAGAATCTTGGGGTTAGTAGCCCACGCTCTTAACCACTACACCATATGCCTACTGAGGCCTGTATTGCTTTTCCTCCTTCTGGGGTCAATAAAATGTACACCCAGAAAATAATTACTGGAATGATTATACCTTAAAAGACAGTTGCCCCAGCATGGCCACAGACCGATGGTTTGAAACTTGTAAAGAAATAAAAGTATTTTTTATCTTTTATTTGTTTCAGTCATTAGTCTGTGGCCATGCTGGGGCACCACCTTGAGGAATTTTAGTCAAATCGATCAACCTCAGTAATCATTTTCTTTTTAAAGCCTGTTATTTATTCTATTGGTCTCTTTTGCCAAACCACTAAGTTACAAGGTGTTAACACACCAGTACTGGTTGTCAAGTGGTGGTGAGGGACACACACACACATGTGACACATAAAAGGCACGTACAACACCCTGGGAGTTGCTGGCATTAGGAAGGGCATCCAGCCATAGAAACCAAGCTTGGTATAGCTCTCTGGCTTAACAATTCCAGTCAAACCATCTAACACATGCCAGCATGAAAAACATGCTAGAAGATGATGATGATGTGTGTGAAGGTGCATGGCTCAGTGGTTAAGGTGTTGCACTCATGATTGCGAGATCATGGATTCAATTCCCAGACTGGGCGTTGCATTGTGTTCTTGAGCAAAGCACTACATTTCAATTGCTCTGCAATCACTTCGGCATCTGACACGTGGCACCCTGTTGCACCTGTACAGGTAATGTCAATTTGATGGAGGGAGTGAGCTTATGTGAACACAAACATTTGATCCCTATAAACAAATCATCTGTGTGGTTGTTCGGCAAGAAATAGTCAAACCCTGATACGTCATCTAACAGCGGGAGAATCCATCATATATATATACATATATATGACAGGTTTTCAGTTTCCATCTACCAAATCTGCTCACAGGGCTTTGGTCAGCCCAAGGATATAGTAGAAAACATTTCCCCAAGGTGCCACATAGTAGGACTGAACCCGGAACCATGTGGTTGAGATGTAAACTTCTTACCACACAGCCATGCCTTAATTTTTCACTAATGCTTTTTGGCTAAAATGGCAGGCTCTGACATTGTTTAGTTCCCATCAACCCAAGTTGACTCTAAGCTAACCTGTGACCAAAGGCATGCCAACTATGACCATCATTTTTTTTTTAGGAAGACTGTATCTAGAACTACATCATCAAATGTGTTCATTAAATATTTATCATTACAACCATCACACATGATACATGTAATCTCTGATACTTCTAAGAATAAATTATAGTCTTAAAAAAAAAAATAAATAAATAAACTCCACCTTTATTCCCAAATTCTGTTTCAATTTCTTATAAATTTTTATTATTACTCCCATCTTCTAAAAACAGTGTGATAGTAAAAAGAATACCATGTGTTCTTTTATAAAATGGTAATATTTGAGGGAGATCTAAGGCATCAAGCTGGCTGAATCATTAGCACATCAGGCAAAATGCTTAGCAGTATATCATGTTTTTATGTTCTGAGTTCAAACGCCACCAAGGTTGATCTTCCTTTCATCCTTTTGGAGTTGATAAAATAAAGTACTAGTTGAGCACTGGGGTCAATGTAGTCAACTTAACCCCTCCCCCAAACTTGTTGGCCTTGTGCTAAAATTCGAAACCAGTATGAGGAGGGATTTGACTGCTCTTTCTTGTTGATATATCAACCACTTCAAGGTGACATTTTGTTGAGGCAATTATTTTCACAGCTGCACGTCCTCCCAACTCTGCAGTTTTGTTTTTTGTTTTTTTTTTCTTGCATGTGTGTGCGTGTTTTCTTGCGACTAAATTTCTTATCCTCTTTTACAGTTGTGCAGCAGGTGCAGCAGGAGCCGCCCGTATGAGTTTGCCACCAGTTCTAACTCAGGGGTGTTCACAACGAAAATGTCTCGAGGTCCCAAGCCCCTGCTTCGGACATGTTCCAAGCAACAGCTCTACCGACACGGAAGCTGATGACTCGACAACCTGCCTGGTCCTAAGTGTTCCGTCAAAACTTAACATTGTTGCCCCATGGGAGGATACTGATTAACCATCATCGTTGTTTATTATAATTATTTTAACTCAAATTAACATTAATAATAAGTATTACTATTATAATTACATCAACAACTTTTGATCTAATATTTAATTATTTTTATTTACATATTTTTCTCTGGCACTTCAATTTGATCGTTAGTCTATAATGACACAGATGATTACATAGAACTGGACATGATGCTTTATAGCATTTCTCTTAGGTCTCACAATGTTCTAAGTTCAATTCCTTCTCAAGTCAACTTTATGTTCCATCCCACCAGTGGACGATAATAGAAACATCAATAATATATAGTGTACAAATGATTCCATCAAATATACCAAATATATTCACTTCGGTACCAACGTAGAAACTACAGTGTATCTTGTCTAAAGAAAATATTTGGACTATAATATTTTACCAGAAAATACCAAATAATGCCAGAGATATCAGACGTGTCAGAAAAATCTTCAACTACAACAATACATTCCTAATGGTTATATAACAAAAAATTCTATGCATTCTTAAACTGTATCTGCTTGTATATTATTTGTTTATGTGGTGAAAAGAGAAGTTCATATATATGTGTATGTGTATATATATACATATATATATATATATATACACACACACACACACATACATACATACACACACACATACATACACACACACACACACACAAAAGACATATATAAAACAATATATACATATATGCAATATATATGTATATATATATATATTTGTTATTCTTAAGCAAGCATATTACTGACAGTGACTTCGAAGTTTCAGTCAGCTAAACCATCATTGGACAGTGATGCATTGACATTAATCTTGGCTTTATCCAATCTGTTGAATTAAAATCTTCCTTGGGGTTGAGTGGAGTGGTAATTAGGTTGTAGGGTGGATTGTTATGGAAAGGTGTTTTGGAGAAATTTTTATTAGATTAAATTTGACAATGTAACGGTCAAATGTTCAAAGTTTAGTCCAGTATTTAGAAACTTAGCAATTGAGTATGTTACATTTTGTAATTAAATATTCTAGGGGTTCACAAAAGGTAAGTAGGTGGTATGTTTTAGCTGGTCAGTTTCATTACTTGTTATTTAGGGAATTTTCTGTTTTTAGTCATTGTCAATATTTTTGCTTAAGAACAAAAAAATTTGTACTCTACAAAAAGGATAGAGTAATCCAGCTGATTAATTCAAAATTGTTTTAATTATAACTGAACATAAAAATAAACATTAATATATATTTAGTAAGGTAACAGGGTAACACCGTTAGTAGGATAGGTAGGGATGGGGGAGGGGGCAGTGTACAACTATGAAAGAGTATAATTTAACACACACACACACATCTGTATATTCATTAGTATACAAATACAACTACACATACACAAATAGGCAATTGTATAGAAGTGTGTGAATATGTACTTTACTCGTGGGAATGTGCATGTTATGGTGTGTGTGTGTGAGTGTATAAATTTAACCCATTAAGTCCCAGAGTACTTAAATTTCTGAATATTACTTTTAAATTTTTACAGATGATTGAAAATAGGTTAAAATGAACAAATTAATTATTAAAACTCCTTTACTTCAAGTAGAAATGGAAATACTCGGTGTCCTATAAATAGGACACTGAGACAACGTGATATAGCTTATTTAATGTTCTCATTTCGTGTCCTATTTATAGGACAGTGAGACTTAATGGGTTAAAGCTTACACTTATCACTGCTATCATTTCATAGAGCTTCATAAAGAGGGCCTTACTGGATATAAGATATACTTTTCTGCATCAGCATAGATAAGTGGATGCTAAAATGACGAGGACAATAATGATGATGGCAATTGTACTCCAATTATTTTACAATTACTAATAGTCTAAAATGTTAATCATTACTAAATGTTTTACACATAATTAAACTTCACACATTCTGAAACATAAAAGTCATCATTGTGGGACTTCCTTTTTTTTTTCATCTATTTTTTTCTTTTAATTTTCTGTAACTGCAATTCCTATCTATAAATCCATTTTAAAAGAGAGAAATATGGTGTGTGTGTGTGTGTATGTATATATATATATATATGTATGTATGTATTCAGATAATGAAATGAATATAATAAAGTTCCTGTTCTAAATTGAACACACACACACACACACGATATAAAAACACTGACATTCATTGATACACATGTATTCACACACACACACAAATATACATGTATATATACACACATTTACGTATATTTATACATACATGTATAAATATATATATATATATATATATATATGCATATTTGTGTATATATATATATATATATATATATATATATATATATATATATACATATTTGTGTGTATATATATACATACATATTTGTGTATGTGTAAATATATATATATATATATATATATATATATATGTATTTTACAAACATTTAACAAAAACGTACCAAACAGAAAATTTGTAGCTAACTCATCAGTACACACACACACAAACACATGTATATGCAGAAACATGTTTTTGTACATCTATATATGTGTGTGTGTATATATATATATATATATATATATATATATATATGTATGTATGTATATATATGCACACGCACACACATATTTGTACAAAAGTGTATATGTGTGTATATGAGATAAAATATTTACATAGTCAAAAATATGGAACACTTCATGAATTTGCATGCCATCCTTGCACAGAGTCCATGCTAATCTTCTCTTTATAATTCCAAATGACAACCACCTTGACTTTTGCTTCAGTAACTGTGGCAGAGTCTGTAGAAGGTTACAGCATGCAAATTCTTGGATCCTAGCAGGAAACTAAGGGATAGAAGTAACTACAAACTACATATACTTAAACACGTGTGTTATATATATATATATATATATATATATATATATATATATATATATATATATATATATATATATATATATATATATATTCATATATACATATAAAATAATATTGCACTTCATGTTTGAAACTCCAATGAAGCTATAGGGTGATACACGAGCATCCAGCTCCAAGCGCATTGCATCTTATTGCAGAAACAGCTGTAGGCTAATGAAGTTGATGACATAATCTCTTACTCCATTGTCATTCTAATTTCTTATATATATGTGTGTGTGTATGTGTGTATATATATATATATATATATATATGAAACTTTACCTCAACTAATCTTTTTACTTATTGGACACCACAACCCAAGAAATGTTTAACTGCAAATGTAACAGTTACCTTTTTTTCCGTTTATGTTAGCACATACCTATAGCTACTCACACACACACACACACACATGCATGCACACACATGAACTGCATTTAAATCACAATGTATACACGTATACCCATGTATAAATGCATGCATGTATAAATGCATGCATGTATAAACATAAATATGCATGAACGTATATAAAATATACGTGTGTGTTGTGTGTATGTGTGCATGTATAAACTTAGGTATATATAAACATGTATAAAATGTTATAAACATAATACACATATAGACACAAATATACACATTTCTGGCTAAACGTGTGTACGTATAAACATATACTTGTGTTTGTGTGTGCGTGTGTGCATGTATAAACTTATATTATTTTTTATTCCTATCTGTTTCTATTGATGTTTCCAGCAATTTTAACAGATGAAAAAAAAAGAGAAAAAAAACAGAAACTAAAAATGTTGATTGTATGCAAATTTTTCCTTTGGATCACATTTTACCTAAAAAAAAAAAAAAAACTGCATTGAATTTCTATTAACATGGCTATTCAGTTTTTGCCTTCTTTTGCCCACCACCCACCACCCAATACCAAGTTGCTGGGGTCAACTTTGCCTTTCACCTCCTTCAATGGAGGAGGGCAGTCTGTCAAACATTTGTCGATATATTCTCTTCAAAATTTGTGGTCTTGTGTCGATGATATCAGATTTTAATATATTGTTTTATATAAAGGTGGGGCAAGCTGACAGAATCATGAGCATGCTGGGGAAATTGCTTTGTGTCTTTATGTTCCCAGTTCAGATTCTGTTGAGGTCGACTTTGCCTTTCATCCTTTCCGGGTCGGTAAAATAAGTACCAGTTAAGCACTGGGGTCGATGTAATCGACTTACCCCCTCCCTTGAAATTGCTGGCCTTGTGCCAAAATTTGAAACAGATATTTTGTATTATTCTATTTCTGAAGGGGTAGGGTGGGGGCTTTTGTATTTTTCTTTTCGTTTTTTTTTTTTTTTTTTCCAGCAACACCCAGATATGACAAGAGTAGATTACACATACAGAAATATAAAATGTAAAGCACAACAGACCAGACATTGTGATCTGGAATCAAGAAACAATGTGCACAGCTGGCATTAACATAATTTATGGTGACCTAACAAGAAATTTGCAAATACAACATCCATAATATAACTAGGATTTATACCGCTAATTATAGAGAGAGATTTCTTAGTTTATATTCCAACTGTCTCAGTAACAATTTTGAGAAACTGAGATTCAAAAAACCAAGTACACCACAACTCTTCAGAAAAGGTGGCAATAGTGCAATGACAGTACATAGAATAATGCGCAGGAATTGAAAAGTGAGACTTTAAAAGAGGCATCAGGTGTGTTGTTAGCAAGTTTCAAGAACCATGGAAGTTTTGAAGGATGTAGAGTCCTGACAGCTAACAATTAATGCTGGTAGTTTATTCCTTATTTCAGCAATTCTGAGTGTGAAAAAGGGTTTCCAAAAGTCATGGGTGCTGTGTTGTTTTTTTGATTTTGTAAGCATGTCCAGACTTTTACAAGGTGCATATACTTAAAGACATACACACCTGTGTATGTGTGCACATGCATTCATAATCTCTTCAGCAATGACCCGCAAACATACATGCACATACACATTCAATACTTCCGAGTCGAGGCCTAATATCATCATGTTAGGCAGAGGTAGGAAAGGGTTTGATAGATACAGTGTGAGCCGAGTGGTGGATTTCCTGGTGTTGTAAATTCTGAGTTCAAATCTGGCCTCATGTTGATGAAAAATAGAATGCTGATTCTTTCTGGAGTTGCCAGATAGTATTAGATATGAAAATATAGTTCCTTTGGCTCAAATAGATCAACTGCTACATACATGTGTGTTTGTGTTTGTGTAGGGTTTGTATGAAAAAAGGGAAAGCAGTTTTCTGAGCTGTCTTGCTGGGTGATGCCTCTCAATATCTGCTGACTCACTCATGCTGGTGCCACATAAAAAGCACCTAGTACACTCTGTAAAGTGGTTGGTGCTAGGAAGGGCATCCAGCTGTAGAAACCATGCCAAAACAGACAATTAGAGCCTGGTACACCTGTCCGGCTTGCCAACTTCTGTCAAACTGTCCAACCCATGCCAGCATGGAAAGCAGACGTTAGATGATGATGATGATGACCAAAGTAACCCATCCTATCCACACAAGCACAGAAAACAGATATAAAATGATAATGTGTATGTGTGTGTGTATATATATATATATATATATATATCTTTATACACAAGCTTAAACAGGAAGAATGTAGATCCATAATTATGAACACGTGTGTGAATGTTTGTATGCTTAAATAGGATGTATTGTAGATCTATGAGTGTGTGTGTAGAGTGGGGGAGGAGGGAGAGAATTTACATTCATTGTACTGAGAGAAGCAACCAGCTGCCATGAATATAGAAATGATTTCACTCAGCTGATTACATCTGTTTATCTCCCCCCCCCACACACACACTTTACACCCCCTCCCTCCTCACACATTTTCTCACAATCAATACCTTACACACACACACACACACACACACACACACACACAATGCCAAAGTACACATTCTTAGCCAGATGATTAATAATACACATGAAAAATGCTACATGAACACGCAAATACACAATATTCAATATGCTCTTGCATATAAGTGTGTGTGTGTATATATACACACACACACAAGGAAATTAAAGATATTCGTCTATACACAGAGATGGATACACACATATACTCACACAAACACGCATTAAGAAATGGTACCATGTATACGCACATTTATGGATTAATGCAAACGTGTGTGTGTGTGTGTGTATATATATATATATATATATATATATATATATACACATATATATACATGTCCTCTTGTGAATTGACACACACACACACACACACACACACACGTGTACACACATACCAAAGAAAGGAAACAAAACTCAGATTTCTATCTTTGGATCAAATCAACAACTGTTGTGTATTCCTTTGAAAGTAAGAAATGTGAAACGTGACACTGTTGATGGTGATGGTGATGATGATGATGATGATGATGATGGTGATGATGATGATGATGATGATGACAAAGACGATAATACCAATGACTGGTGATGGTAACGATGTTGCTGCTGCTGCTGCTGCTGGTGGTGGTGGCAGTGGTTGTGATATTTGTGGCGATGTCGATGATGATGTGGAAGGCATTGGTAATAATAAATGTGTTTGTGTAAGAGTGTTATTGCATGCATGCAGATGAGCAAGCACGTCACATAATCACACACACACACACACACACACAGAATTATAAGCACACTATGTAATCACTGTAAAAATAAAATTACATGCATACACATATGTATGCACATAAATATGCCGCAGACAACACACACACGTGTGCACATGTACACACTTGCATACATATGCAAACACACCACAGACTATATATATATACATACACCAAACACATATATAGACACACCGCATACTATATACACACACACACACTATGTATACAATATTTATGTATGTGTGTGTGTGTGTATATATATATATATATATATATATATATATACACACGCATGCACTCACGCATACAGACACACCACATACTATATATACACACATACATATATAGACACGCCACATAATACACACACACATATAGACACACCACATACTATATATACAATATGTATATATATACACACACACATATAGACACATCACATACTATATATACAATATGTATATATATACACACACACACACACACATATAGACACATCACATATATACAATATGTATATATATAAATATACACATACATACATACACACATAGCACATACTATATACACACACACACAAATACAATTTGTAAACCTTTGTTTGAGGAAATTTTAGGGGGAAAATTATTAGAGTTGGATGGAACATGTTGCAATGTTTGTCCTTACACTATGTTCCGAGTTCAAATCCTGCCATGGTCAACTTTGCCTTTATTCCTCTTTTTGTGGTGGGGGTCAATAAAAAAAAATGTACCCTTCCAAGGTGGTGGAATCTTAAGAACATTGGACCAAGATTCCTTGCAGTATTTGCTGTCTCTTTGCATTTTGAGTTCAAATTCTACCCTGGTCTACTTGACTTAATCTGCTGCCAATTTTAACACCACTAACTGGCCCTTTTGGCACCATTTTAAACTGGTCCTCTGTCAGCAATGATAACAAGGGTTCCAACTGATTCAATCAACAGAACAACCTGCTCGCGAAATTAATTGTGCAAGTGGCTGAGCACTCCACAGACACGCGTATCCTTAACATCTCGGGGAGATTCAGCGTGACGCAGGATGTGACAAAGCTGACCCTTTGAAATACAGGTACAACTCATTTTTATCAGCTGAATGGACTGGAGCAATGTAAAATAAAGTGTCTTGCTCAAGGACACAATACACTACTGAGAATTGAACTCACGACCTTATGATTGTGAGCTAAATACCCTAACCACTTAGCCAAGCGCCTTCATTTGGGTGTCTTTCGTGAAGTCTGCAACTACACTAACCTGCCCGTTTGATGATATTTGCCTCTCCGTCTCACTGGTCTCCTGGAGTCTGTAAAAGGGAGTGGACCCTGCCTTCTTTCCCGACTAAAACATTTTTTTTTAAAAACCTGCACATATTGAAATTTCTCACCCAGTTTAATGCTACAGTCTATGTCTTGGGTCCCTTTAGTTGGGCCCACATAACTCTGAGCATTCTTCCTATGTCTTTCTGAAGCACTGAGAGAAGGGTTTCGATGGCTGCGCAGGAGCTGTCCTTTCTGCTCAAATATAAATAAGTACATCACACACACACACACACACACACACACACACAGTCCAACTGAAACTCACACGCACATCGATGCATGTTGGTACACATGCAACCACTTTTAAAGGCACATGTGAACAAAAAAAAAAAGAAAAAGAAAACATCTGCAACAAGTATTTTTGAGATGCACAATATATCCTGTCTTTTTTTTTCTTTTCTTTATTCCATTCCATTCTTGATATTCCAAAAAGAAACTTATGGAAACAAAAAAAAAAAAACATTCTAACATATCACTCCTTGTATACAAAATATATATCTATGCATATACAATTCTATAAACACACACATACACA
>NC_068982.1:188730621-188732351 GCF_001194135.2 Octopus bimaculoides | reverse complement strand
GAGAACCCTTCTGTATTGTCACAGCAGAAGGCATCTCAGGGTCACAAAGCATTTCACCCTTTAGCCTGTACACTTCACCTGAATGGGGCAGTGAGGACTGAGATAGTTTCCACCGACAGATGGGTTCCACTCGTCTCTCACCAACCATAGCCTCTTTGAGCTAGTTTCAGCTGCCTTGCCTATTTCCAGGATGATTGTCTTCAGTTGAATGGGTTTCAGATCGGTCTTCAGCAGGAAATAATGCACTGACCAAGACGAAAAGCTGTGGCAGCTGGCTTCTATGAAAAATTACTTGCTTGATATTACCCTGGTTATTTTTATTATTTTCAAACAGGTTTCAGCTCAAAGTGATCAAAAGTGGCTTCCACTATATATATATATATATATATATATATGTGTGTGTGTGTGTGTGTGTTTGTATTTGAGTCTATAAACAAGAAAATGTACTCAATACAGAATTACAGTGTAAAAATTCAATATAGGGCTGGTTATGCTATCAGTAACCCACATGAGTCTGAGTACAGTGTAATCTCAACACTACAATGTGTGTGTGTGTGTATGTGTAATCATATGAAAACAAAGAAAGAGAGGGAGGGGAAATTCAGCAAGGTGGAACAAGAGTAATATTGGAGTCCCAAGAATGAGAATCCTCTCAAAATGAAAAGGGGCTGAGAGATTGTTCCTTTTAAGAGAGGGGCCAGCACATAGTCAACTGCTTTACTCTCTGCAACTTCCTCTATAAGAATATGTATTATATACATGTGTGTATATATATATATATATACTCACACACACATCTGTAAGATATATATACACACACACACACACACACACACACACAAAATGCATGAACCTATGTGTATATTACAGTCACATAGATATTTCATTTTAATGATTAAATTTATAATTTGCATCATGCTCAATCTATTTAATTCCTTAATTCCTTTTTCCTTCATTTTCTTGTTGATTCTGGTTGATTTTTAACTGACAGAGTCCTCTTATTTGCAATGGCTTCTACACATTTACATATATAACACTTCATGTTTAAAACTCTGATGAAGCTATAGGGTGATACTCAAGCATTCAATTATGAGTGCATTGCACCTCATAGCAGAAACGACTGTTAGTTAATGAAGTTCATAACATAATTGTTTATTCCTTTGTCATTCTAATTTCTTTACACACACACACATATGGACAACAACAAAAAAGGGAAAAAAAAACTAAATATAACACCTTTTGATTCTCTCCTATAAACTAATTAACATGTCCTAATGACAATTAAAAGAATGGCCTCTGTGTAATGATGTACAGCTGTTTAATGCCTCAATTCAAGTCTAACAATCCATTCCCCAGGTGATGTAACAATTATAATGATAATTATAGTAATGAGAAATAACAACACATAATCAAAAAGAAAAAAAAAAAGGCATTTTTAATATTTCCGATTTTTTTCTTCCTCAGACGTGTGACAAAATTTTAAAATGTTGATAGAAAAAAAAATTGAAGAAAGTAATAAAAGATTTTTTTTTCTTTTTTTTTTTTTTTGGCATCCTTGAAAGAAATCTTTCTTTCTGGTAAAAGAAAACTTCCAGCACATTACAACAAAACAAAAATGTGAATGAGATCTACAAACTAATTCCTGAAATAAGATTCTCAACAATTTATCTTTCTAGATTTCCCATTTGTCTGCCTTTTTTTTTTTTACCTTTTTTCTTTTCTTTTCCTTC
>NC_068982.1:188727813-188730370 GCF_001194135.2 Octopus bimaculoides | reverse complement strand
GGGTAGTGACGGGTAGGTGACTAAAAAAAAACAAAAGAAAAACAGAAGTACTCAGCAGGTTACCAGGGATTCATTTCTGTGTCTAATTGGAAGTCTGACTCAGAATGGCATTACTTGAAGTTTCCCGGGAAGTCCGAGGGGGGAAATTCTAAATTACTTGGTCAGGAATGTTTTTCCCAATTCTGTGAAACAAAGTAGTGCAATTCTGAGCCATCGATGGGTGGGTGCAGCAAGAAGCTGACTTCCTAATCACATTGTTCTGGGTTCAGTCCCACTATGTAGCACCTTGGGCAAGTGTCTTCTACTGTAGCCTCAGGCCAACCAAAGCCTTGTGAGTGAATTTGATAAACAGAAATTGAAGGAAGCCTGTCATGTGTGTGTGCTTTCCCCCCACCACCACTTAACACATAAAGTGTAACGGACCACGATCGTATCCGTCAGACACAGGTCGACAGGCCATGATCGTGGCCCAGATAGAAGCATTTAATTTATGGACACTTGTTAAGGCCTAATGTCACTCAAACTCTCCCAGAATGCAAGAGGACTAATAGTTCAACTAATGACCTTTCAGATGATGTAAAACTTGCCACCATTATATACTAGAAAAGTTATTTTAACTATTTTTGTTTTTTATGTGTGCATGGTAGTCTCATTTGCATAAAATGTTCTCAGCAGTCCATGCTATGTATGTGCAAATCCCAGTGCTTTAGGGGTTAACAACCTGTGTTGGTGTATTTATGTCCCTGTAATGAAGCTGTTTGGCAAAAGAAACCAACAGTATAAGTACCAGGTTTTAAAATAATAATAAGTATTGCGATGTCGATTGGTTCAAGTAAAATTTCTCAAGATGGTGCCCCAGCATGGGCACAGTCGAATGACTGAAACAAGTAAAAGATAAGATAAAAAATATATACATGCAAACACACACACAAATATGTGTATTCAAATGTGTATGTGCATGTATGTATATGCATGTAAATATTTCTGTATCCACATATCTACGTAAAAGGGTCATCCATCAGTTTTGAGGTGTTTTATTATTTACTCCTTGAATATAATGTAAGTGGCTGAGTATTCCACTGACGTGTACTCTTAATAATGTAATTTTCAGACACAAGCAGCACAACACAATGTGTGACAATGCATAAATAATATGTATTATATATATATAAATATATACATGAATGTGTGTGTGTGTGTAAATATATATATATATATATATATCATTGCTATTATTTTAAACAGTCATATGTCCAAAATTGACCAAATGCTTGCAATAACTGGTTCTTTTGGTCAAACTAGTGTATTTCCAGCTGCTTCAGATGCCAAGATATCAAAAATGGTCAAAGTGGAGTACAACGGTTTTGCTATGGAATGGTGAAACTTTCCGTTTTCTGAAAAAGTAACGTTTTGGACTTACGACACTTTTACACATAATAACAATATATATCATCATCATCATTGTTTAATGTCTGTTTTCCATGCTGGCATGGGTTGGACGGTTTGACTGAGGACTGGCAAACTGGATGGCTGCACCAGGCTCCAATCTGATCTGGCAGTGTTTCTACAGCTGGATGCCCTTCCTAAACCAACCACTCCGAAAGTGTAGTGGGTGCTTTTCTGTACCACCAGCATGAGGGCCAGTCAGGTGGTACTGGCAACAGCCATGCTCAAATAGTGTTTTTTTACGTGCCACCTCAGTTCCTGGGCCTACCTCTTCCACAGGTTCCTTCAACTGCTAGGGTGTGGCACTTTTTCACACAGCTATCCTCATCCATTCTCGCCACATGACCAAACCAGCGCAATCGTCTCTCTTGCACACCACAACTGATGCTTCTTAGGTCCAACTTTTGTCTCAAGACACTTACACTCTGTCTGGTATGCACACTGACATTACACATCCAACGGAGCATATTGGCTTCATTCCTTGCAAGCTTACGCATGTCCTCAGCAGTCACAGCACATGTTTCACTGCCATGTAGCATGGCTATTCGTACACATGTGTCATACAGTCTACCTTTTACTCTGAGCGAGAAGCCCTTTGTCACCAGCAGAGGTAAGAGCTCTCTGAACTTTGCCCAGGCTATTCTTATTCTGGCAGCTACACTTTCAGTGCACCCACCCCCACTACTGACTTGGTGATCTAGATAATGGGAGCTATCAACTACATCTAGTTCTTAAAAGACATGTTAGGATCCACAATGAGCAGAACTTACTTGCAGGTATTGGTAGTGCAAATCAGAGGTGCAATCTGTGTGGGTGTTTTTTCAAAACACTGTCTGGTTTAAAAAGCCACATCAGACGCCATGAAAGGGCTAAGGTGTAGGTGCAGGAGGTGGTCAAACTCTGTTTAAGGAGTAGACAATCACCATATATATATAAACAAAAGGATAAAGAGAGCAAAGGTAAGGTTGAAGAATTTTATGGATAGAGTCTTACAGCTGTTTCTGGGAAGATCCAGTACTTCCCTTCATCGGAGACAGAAAAAATAAAGTTATCTATTATTATATCCATAGGCGGATATTTTTAGTATGAAGTGGTAAAGAGTGTGATGTGC
>NC_068982.1:188724928-188727124 GCF_001194135.2 Octopus bimaculoides | reverse complement strand
ATGGATATAATAATAGATAACTTTATTTTTTCTGTCTCCGATGAAGGGAAGTACTGGATCTTCCCAGAAACAGCTGTAAGACTCTATCCATAAAATTCTTCAACCTTACCTTTGCTCTCTTTATCCTTTTGTTTTCATATATTTACATATACACACGCTAATACACGACTTATAATACCCAATCCTGTTCATACAACGATTGGGGCAAACTAATCGGTATACAGCACTTACTTGGTATTACCTGTATCCTCCGGGGTTTGGTTAAATCCAATACCCTCCTCAACCTTATATATATATATATATATATATACACAGGAGTAGCTGTGTGGTAAGTAGCTTGCCTACCAACCACAAGGCTCCGGGTTCAGTCCCACTGCATGGTACATTGGGTAAGTGTCTTCTACTATAGCCTCGCGCCAACCAAAGCCTTGACTGGATTTGGTAGACGGAAACTGAAAGAAGCTCATATGTGTGTGTTTGTGTCTGTATTTGTTCCCCCACCATTGCTTGACAACCGATGCTGGTGTGTTTACGTTCCCGTAACCTAGCGGTTTGGCAAAAGAGACCGATAGAATAAGTACTAGGCTTACAAAGATTAAGTCCTGGGGTCGATTTGTTTGACTAAAGGCGGTGCTGCAGCATGGCCGCAGTCAAATGACTGAAACAAGTAAAAGAATAAACACTCATAGTGCCGGTCTGGGAATCGAAACTGATCCTATATCCACATGTCTGCTACTCTAACCACTGAGCCATTGCACCTCCATATATATAGATGTATGTGTGTGTGTATCTGCTCACTTCAACCTGACACAGGAACTATAGTAGTATTACAGCGTACAAACTACTTCACAGCAATCTGCTATATTTGCTAAACATGCTTTACTACAAACAGGAAAACTATTTATACCATTCTGCACTCAGTCAGAAGAGTTTCTGAAGACAAATATAACAATATTTTGAGGTTTTATTTTAACTAAGATTTCTTAGTTGAGACACTTCTAGTTTTTTTTGTTCTAAATTTATCAATCACATAAATTTAAACAGTTTCTTTCATATAAATGGAGTAAAAAGGTAATTATTTACAGTTAGTTTGACGTATTGTATCAATATGACTTAACATAGATATGGGTGAGATGTGCATGAGTGTGTCTGTGTGTGTGTGATCGTGTCGATTGGCACTTGTGTCAGTGGAACATTAAAAGCACATCCAAGCATGATCGTTGCCAGGGCCACGTAAAAAGCACCATTCGAGCGCGATTGTTGCCAGCGTCGCCTTACCGGCACATGTGCCGGTGGCACATAAAAAAAGCACCATTCAAGTGCAGTCGTTGCCAGTGCCACCAGACTGGCTCCCTTTTGAGTGCGGTCGTTGCCAGAATCGCCAGACTGACCCTCGTGCCGGTGGCACGTAAAAGCACCCACTACACTTTTGGAGTGGTTGGTGTTAGGAAGGGCATCCAGCTGTAGAAACTTTGCCAGATCAGATTAGAGCCTGGTGCAGCCTCCTGGCTCACCAGTCCTGAGTCAAACTATCTGACCCATTAAACAATGATATATATATATACATATACACAGACATTAAACAATGAGGATATATATATATATATATATATATATACATGTACATACACACACACACTATGTATTTTATCTTATTTCAGTTATTAGACTGTGGCCATGCTGGGGCATCGCTTTGAATTTTAGTCAGATGAATCAGCTCCCAGTGCTTTTTTTTTAAGCCTTGTACTTATTCTATTGGTAACAGGGATGTAAACATACCAACAATGAAAATTAAGTAGTAGTGGGGAACAAACACAGCCACAAAGAAACACAAACATATATATATGCCAGGTTCCTTTCAGTTTTTGTCTACAAAATCCACTGACAAGGCTTTGGTTGGCCTGGGGCTCTAATAGAAGACATTTGTCTAAGGTGCCACACAGTGGGACTGAACCCAGAACCATGTGGTTGAGAAGAAACCTTCTTGTCACACAGTCACATCTGCACCTATCTGTCTATATATATATATATATATATATATATATATCTTATATGCACACACATAATGGGAGATAGATGGAGAATGAACAGAGAGCTAGCTGTGTTCCTTATGAAAAAAGAATCCCCTATTTTTCTCAAGTTGCATCAGGTTCATGGTTGAAAAGAAAATAAGCGAAAAAAAAAAGTAAAAATAGA
>NC_068982.1:188721962-188723486 GCF_001194135.2 Octopus bimaculoides | reverse complement strand
GGGGAAATCGGTGGCTGAAACAGTTGTCATGCTTCAAACAGCTTAAAAGGATGCAGCCACGAGCAAAACAAGTTTACAAATGGTTTCCACGCTTTAGGAATGGTCATTTGTCGCTTGAAGACTAACCTTATTTAGGGCCATCATCAACCTCCCGAATGAAAACATCATGAAAATTCATGAACTGATCTTGGAGGACTGCTGCCAAACAACTGATGAACTTGTTGATCTGACTGGTGTGTCCTGGAACTCCTGCCAACGAATTCTGAGCAAAGAATTGCAACAAAATTTGTGTCCCACTTGCTCATGGAAGATCGAAAGCAGTCATGGCTAAATGCGTGTCATGAACTGAAAGAACAGTTTGAAGTTGATCGGGACCTTTCTTCAAAGGTCATCACTGGTGACAAAAGCTGGTGCTACAGCTATGACCCGGAAACAAAGCAGCAATCATGTTAATGGAAGCATTTGATGTCACCACAAAAGTGCGTCATGTGAAGTCCAATGTCAAGACGATGCTGATTTGTTTTTATCAATATGTAAGGAATTGTCCACCCAGAATTTGTTCCTCCTGGTCAAACTGTTAACCAGACATTTTACCTGACAGTTCTGAAGCGTTTGTGAAATGTGGTGAGACGAAAACGCCCCAACCAGTAACATGGAAAGTGGTAGTTTCATCACGACAATGCGCCTGCGCACACAGCCTTGAGAGTGAGACAGTTTTTGGCAAAAAATGAAATGACCCCCGCTTACCCACCCTCCCTATTCACTTGATCTGGCTCCCTGAAACTTTTTTTTGTTCCCCTGAATGAAAAAAAGTCCTTTAAAGGGAAACATTTTGCAGATTTGGAAGAGGTGTTGAAAAGCATCACTTCTCAAGAGTTCCAGGACTGCTTCGAACGGTGGAAAATGCTTCCGGACTGATGCATTGCTTCAAATGGAGAATACTTGAAGGCAATAAAAAGTAAAAACATGTAAAACTAAATGAAGAAAATAATATTGCAAAATTCCAGTTTCTTTTGGGTATCCCCTCGTACATGCACAGATGAGTTTTCCTGCATCATCATACTGTATATCAAAAGGAAGCTAACCTGACAACACTTATCTCCACTCCTGAAATGATTGGTTTCTCTGCAATAAGCTGTTTGATGCATGTAATTTTGAATCCTGCAGGAGGCCCACACACTCTCCTTGCCCAGTAAATTGTGGTGGTGGTGGTGGTGAGGGGGTGGATGGATGAGTCACCAACCATCGGATCTGACTATGAGACAGGTTATACTGGGTCACGTTATACCAGTAGCAGGTAAAAGCTAACCTCTCCTACAGCTGGTGCCGGAAAACAGTGTGTTCTTTTACTAAGCCTTCTAAATGTGATTCTAGAATGCATCACTGGTTTAATGTCCACCTTTTGTGGGAGAGGTGGCATTTACTGAGGAAGATTTTCTATAGCTGGATACCCTTCCAGTCACCAATCATCTTTTCAAGCAAGAATATTGGAAATAAACGATGCTAGTTGTATGATGGTGACAT
>NC_068982.1:188721489-188721952 GCF_001194135.2 Octopus bimaculoides | reverse complement strand
AATCAGACTGGAGCCTGGTGTTGCCATCCGGTTTCACCAGTCCTCAGTCAAATCGTCCAACCCATGCTAGCATGGAAAGCGGACGTTAAACGATGATGATGATGATGATGATATATATGTGTGTGTGTGTGCATACACACACACACACACATACATATATTCATTTTTTTCTTTTATTTCTTTGTCATTTTACTGTGGCCATGCTGGAGTACCGCCTTCAGTCAAACAAACTGGCCCCAGGACTTATTCTCTGTAGGCCTAGTACTTATTCTACCGGTCTCTTTTACCAAACCACCAAGTTACAGGAATGTAAACACACCGACATTGGTTGTCAAGTGATGGTGGGGGGACAAACACAGACACACAAATATATACATATATATCATCCTCATCATCGTTTAACGTCCACTTTCCATGCTGGCATGGGTTTGACGGTTTGACTGAGGACTGGCAAGCCAGGAGG
>NC_068982.1:188719799-188721479 GCF_001194135.2 Octopus bimaculoides | reverse complement strand
TTGACGGTTTGACTGAGGACTGGCAAGCCAGGAGGCTGCACCAGGCTCCAATCTGATCTGGCAATGTTTCTACAGATGGATGCCCAACCATTCTGAGAGTGTAGTGGGTGTTTTGTTACACGCCACTGGCATGGGAGTCAATCAGGCAGCCCTGACATCAACCACATTTAGATGGTGGCTTTTATGTGCCACTGGCACAGGGAGCCAGTCAGGTGGCACTGGCATCAACCCACGCTTGAATGGTGCTTATTACATGCCACCAGCACAGGTGCAAGTCAGGCGGCACTGGCATCGGCCCCCAACTATGATTACGATTTTACTTGACTCAATGGGTCTTCTCAAGCATAATGTATCTCCTGATAATTCAAGGGTACTTTTAAATGTGCCGGTTATGCGACACTGGTATCAGCCACAGCTGCATGCATTCACTTTACTTGCCAGGTCTTCTCAATCACAACACATCTCCAAAGATCTTGGTCTCTTGTCATTGCCTCTGTGAGGCACAATATTTGATGGTCGTGCTTCACCACCTCATCCCATGTCTTCGTGGGTCACCCTCTACCCCAGATTCCTTCTACTGTTTGGGAGTGGCACGTCTTCACACAGCTCTCCTCATCCATCTGCAGTACATGACCATCTCTTTGAGATTTCAGCATCCAACAAGTTTGTTTCAATTTGCTTATCAAATCCACCCAGAAGGATTTGGTTGGCCCAGGGTTATAAAAGAAGACATTTTTCCCAACATACCACACAGTGGAACTGAACACAAAACCATGTGGTTGGGAAGGACTTCTTACCCATACCAGCCATTGCAGCACCTAGTTTATTGTCACTTTTATTCACAGTATTGTTGTTGATATTGATAAAATTCAACTTGGGAGAAGGAAATAGCACTGTATAGCATGGGCCCAGGAACAAGGGGTGCAAGTGCAACCCCTAAAATTTTTGCGGAGTGCAAAATCAAAATTCGATCCCCTACTTACTTTTCTCAGGTTTGGAAAACAGTGAGTAAAACGGGATCTGTAAAAAGTAGCTTGAATCGGGTTTCTTCTCAATGAACATAAATAAAAAAAAAAAAACATGACCTTATTTGTAAAAATTTGGGGGCCTTGGTTTGCACCCTCTAAGCAAATTTCGTTCCGGAGCTTGTGCCACATACTTGAAGATAATTGAAGAATAAAGTGAAAGCCCAGTTGAAAGTTTGGTAAGCAATTCCAGAGAGGCAACAATCTTTACACACACTAAAATATGAAAACCTTGACAAAAAGTCTAAAGTCTTTTGAAAAAATATTAAAGAGCCAAAGAAAACAGCAACCTCCATATTGTTGATTATATTTATCAAGTGAATAAAATAAAGAACGTAGAAGAGAACTAACAACAAGTTGCAACTTCAAGAAGATATGGAATCGTCTCAAGAGCGTTATCGCCTCATCTTTGCTTCCAGGAGGCCTACCATATCTTTTTTCTTTCATTCTTTTATTTGTTTCAGTCATTTGACTGCGGCCATGCTGGAGCACCACCTTTAGTCGAACAAATTGACACCTGGACTAATTCTTTGTAAGCCTAGTACTTATTCTGTTGGTCTCTTTTACAGGGATGTAAACACACTAACATTGGTTGTCAGGCAATGGTAGGGTGACAAACACAGACACACAAACATATACACACACGTATATATAT
>NC_068982.1:188715435-188719789 GCF_001194135.2 Octopus bimaculoides | reverse complement strand
TATATATATATATATATATATACAATGGCCTTCTTTCAGTTTCTGTCTACCAAATCCACTCACAAGAATTTGGTTGGTCTGAGGATCTAGTAGAAGACACTTTCCCAAGGTACCATACAGTGGGACTGAACCCAGAACCATGAGGTTGGTAAACAAGCTTCTTACCACACAGCCACACCTGCACTTATCTATGTATAATGGATTAGCATTGAGCTTCTATGGGGTTTCCAGGCAACGACTCGTTATGTCCATACTTTGAGACAGCCATGTAAATAAGTGCTGAAGGAAGAAAAATAAGAAAAATAAAAGAAAATATTTGCTGTATTTGAAAGGAAGATGCCCAAATAAGGAATAGTTTTAGATATTTAGGAAAAACATTAAGAGATGACTGCAACAACTACAATAGTTTCAACAATATTGCACCAGGTTTCGTCCAGCCAATGCCAGCACAGAAAACAGATGTCAAATGATGATGATGTTTCGGAAAATGTAAAAGAGTTGTAATAAAAATTAGTTTTTTTTTTTTTTTTAAATGAGTGTTTTTTATGAGAGCACTATGAGGAAGAATTAAAGATTTTAGATGCTGAAAGTGAGAAAAAATTATGGCACTTGAAACTGAAAGATGACTCACATTCTTTATACATAACATCGAGCTAAAGAAATGTGCTTCAAGAGGACACAGCTTGGATTTTAACACTATCTACATTATGTATATACATATAAGGGTATCCAGCTGTAGAAACTCTGCCAGATCAGATTGGAGCCTGGTGCAGCCATTTGGTTCGCCAGTCCTCAGTCAAATCGTCCAACCCATGCTAGCATGGAAAGCGTACGTTAAACGATGATGAGAGAGAGGGCTGATGAAGTAATGAATAGCAACAAAAGACCAATGATCCTAGCTGATTGATTTAATTGACCTAATGATTAATGAAACAATCAATTAGTTAATTAGTTACAGATAAGTTAACTAATAGAAGTGAAATAGAACCAGTGTGTGTATCTATTATTGGCATAATGACCCTCCCAAGGTAGAACAAAATCTGTTTCAACACAAGTTTACATTAAGAAATCAAATAGAAAAGGAAATCAAATAGAAATGGAAAAAGTGTAGCCATTTTTTTTTTAAACCAAAATTTAGTAATATTTCATTTTTGAATTTGGTTTGCACTTATTGGCACAATACAGAAATATTGACATTAAAGAACATTTTTATTAAAATCATTTTTATAGGAAGAAAGGAAAGAAAAAACATTTAAAGTATAAAAGATAAAATTATCAAGAAAAAAACCATAACTGCTTTACTAAGGAGACAAAGAAAAAGAAAGGCATGAGGCGGGGATAAAACAGCAGAAGATGGGGTAGGTGGAGATGGCATAATGGATTGTATACCCCCAGAACAAATGGCATGTTAGTAATTTAGTTTTTGGAAACCAGGTTTCCTAACTCAGAACCTTGGTCACTCTGCAAGCTCTGTATGTACACAACCGTTTCCCCAATTTTACTGTAATGCTTAAGAATTCTTCAACTTACCTTTCATGAAACTGTAATTCCATTAATGGGAGCTTTAATCTGGAGAAATTTAGAAAGTCCTTCTACTTTGGTTTTCATCTTTGATAAGTCTTCTCTGAAATCATTTTTCACTTTCAGAGGGTTTCTTTCCGTTCTTATGAGGGTTCTAAACCCTGATTCACAAAAGAGGAATGTTGTGTAACAAAAGAGAGAAGCCCCTTTAATTCCTTCTGTTCCAAAAATTCCACTTTTCCAGTCAAACAAAATAAATTTTATTCCACATTTTCATTCAAGAATAACATTTTTAAACTTCAAAAAACTTTAAATTTTTGACAGTGGACAAATTCTTCATACAAATGGTTGAAGTCAACACGGAATGGAAATCTTGTTTCTCAGTATTTCTTGTTGGAATTTAGTGACAGAATTCTGTTCTCAATTTTCCTAAATCCTATAAGATAATAATGGCTTCAAATTTTGGCACAAGGCCAGCAATTTTAGGATGCGGGTATTAGTCAAGTGTATCAATTCCAATTGCATTTGAAGACGGAAGAAGCCAGAAGTATTCTCCCGCATTGCAGCCTTAGATCCATCAAGATGACAATATATTCTTTATGCCATTAAAAACATTCTTCCGCCAAGAGACAAAATGCTGGAAAAGATGATGTTATTTTCCTTTAGCTCCATTTTTACTTTCTCCAAGCAATTTTGAGTTTATTTAAAACACAGTTCTTCCATTAAACAAATTCTTTCATCACCATCTTGGAGAGACAAATTTAATAAGTCAATCAATTCAAGAAAAATATCAGAAAGATAATCTAATTTACTGGGAATCTGAATAATTTCCAAGTTCTTTAGAATTATTCTTTAGTCGTCACGGAGCCTTTCTGCAAAATAACCATCTCAGCTCTGAATCATATTTAGATTTAATTGAGCGACAAAAGTCACTGAAAAGTCTATGGAGAGATCTTGACTTCATAAACTTAATTTGAATATCGGTCATTATCGAATCTAATTCCCATTTCAAACATTATTAATGCAATTTTTTTTTCCAATTGAAACAAAAAAGGTAGGAAACTTTAATATAGATTTTTTTTTTTTTTTTTTTTTTTTTTTTTTCTGCAAAATCTTTGATAATATCCAAGTATTTCTGAAACATCAGTTCCAGATTAATTCCTACTGGAAAAAGACTTTACCGTTTGACTTTGTTCCGTCATAACTTTCTGAATATATATTTTAATGTAATTTTGTAGAAATGCACTATCGAAGGAGTAGATAATGATTGTATTGATAAAATTTAGAATATTGGGTGGCAAGGAGTGGGGGGAGAGTTTCGGGTCATCCTTTCATCTCTTCTTCGACTTTGTCACCATCAATGCCTGTAATTTTAGCATTTTCCAATTTGTTGTTGGAAATTCTTTCAGATTTGTGTTTGAAACATCAACTCTAAGTTGTCCAGACTCACAAAAATTTATTTCTAAGTATGCGAGGAAGAAAAGTCGAGAGGGGGTGGGAGCGAATGATTTGAAACTGACCAAAAGTATTTCAATGTTAACAATTATAAATTACATTCTAGGAAACATAACTGCAAAATTTCATAGAAAAAAAAAAAAAATCAAGATTTTTCAGAGTTAGGATGGAAACAAAGTTGAGGCACCAAACTGTAGTTGTACCACATTATTTCTAGTTGTTGAAGTGGTTAACGGTTGTGTAGAATAAAATGACCTTTTGCATCAACTTTTTTTGTCTATGATGTCTACATTGCGAAAATGAATTTCCGAAAATTTCATTTAAAAATATTCATCAGAAAATTAGGAGGAAACGAAGTTGGTGGGGCACCAAAGTGTAGTTACACCACGTCATTTCCAATGGTTGAAGCTGAAAACAGGTTTATAGAAGGTGCTCTCGCATTATTTATTTTTGTTCGTGGTGTTGCACATAACTTGTAAGTTATTCATCTTTATTTGCATCAATCAACTCCTCTTACTGAAAATTCGGTTTTTATTGCCGAGATCACTCGTTCTTTAAGACATCTCGAAACGATAACAAACACCCTCACAGATCATCTCCGTGTCTAATACAGACCCATATTAAACACGTTTAACAGGGGTTTCATTTCTTTCTTTCATTCAAATATAAACTTTTTATTTTCAACAAAATATTCGCTTCGTCTCAAAATTCTTTTCAAATTTATGGGGTTTCAGCAATTAGTTAAAACTTCCAATATCACGCCACAGCCTTTAACCAAAATACCAAAACTTCATCTTCATAAATCATGTGATGCAATAAAAGAACAATAAACTTCTTTAAAACTAATTTACATTCAATAATATCTATGCAAAAACAAAAAAAAGACGTGATTAAAGAAAGTTCCAACATGTCCGCCATTTTAACATTGCAGACATCTTTGTCAAAATATATCAGACGATGGAGCTAATCGTACAATTATGTACAGTTGCCGATGCCATTGATGCCTGCTGTATTGTAGACAAATAACTATCGTATTCTTCGCTTGTTTCTAATAAATGTTATTTCAGCACTTTCTTCCCAATTTCAATTTACTGTTCTCAGTGTCTGCTTGCTGATGGCCGAGATGTCTTGCTGACCATCTTTGCAATGGCTTCACCACAGTTTTGTCAGCATTCATTAATTTCATGATGGCTTTCTATCAAATACTTGAAGGGAAAAACGAACAATTTCATTTTCTCGAAAATTTCTATTGTCTGCTGGTCGTCATCCATAATTTCCTAATAAATTCTCCGTAAAATAATGAAAAAGAATATATTAATTCGCGGGAAAAAATGACATACGATGCATATTAATATTAGACACGCTGTTAGTCTTTTAT
>NC_068982.1:188713539-188714887 GCF_001194135.2 Octopus bimaculoides | reverse complement strand
TTTGAGATTGTGATTCCTCATAAATATTCGTAATTGCTTTTAAACATAAACCTGGATGGGGGATCGTAACTAAAAAATAACGGTAAAATCCGATGGAAAACACCACGACCCATAAACGTTTTAGAGGATCGTAATCTAAGAGGCTTAAAATATATACATTCAATAAAGATGCTTTTTTAAATTTTTCTGTGCACAAAATAATTTCGGACTCTATTTTATAGCAACACCAAAGATAAGTAACACAAAACGGGAGAAACAAAACTCAATAAAGTGAATGGTTAAACCTATTTTCACGTGCTGCTTCACCTACCAATGAAATGTGTGGCCTAGTGGTTCGGGGTGTTCGCCTCGCGATCGTAACAGTATGGGTTCGATACCTAGACCGGGTGATGTATTGTATCCTTAGACATGATTCTTTATTTTATGATGCTCCAGTCTATTTAACTGTCAAAGAGTGCTGGTGAAACCATTTGTCCTTTCAACTGTCATATTCTAGTTGTGCTCTTGATTTTATGCTCGCGATTACATAGGCACTAAAAACAGAAAATGAAGAAAACATTACATTTAGAAAACTTGTCATTGCATTTTGATGGTAAACATATTGATGACCAAGAATACCAAGTGCTAGTTTTAAAGAATGAACAGAGAGAAGTTAAGTTAGAAACTCTCCAATTACCAAATGGAAAAGCTGATACTGTTGTGGAAGGAATAACAGCTGTTTCACATGAATACAATTTATGGAACTGTGTAAAGATGATTATCACTAATATAATGAGTGTGAACACTGGGAAAAGAAATGGCATTGTCATTCAGTTGCAAAGACTGTTTGCTCAAAAGGGTTTGAAAGAACTGCAATTTATTGGTTGTCAGCATCATATCCTTGATAGAGTTCTTCATGTTATAATGGATCACAAACTTGAAGAAAAATAATCATCTCCCAATACTGAATATACATTCATCCCAGAGCTTGTAAGTAATTGAGAAACTCCAGGCTAATTTCAATGATGGTGAAGAAAAGATAACTGAATCAGCAGGATGGCGAGATGACATGAAATTTCTATTTCATTTGACCAGAGTTTTACGTTTCTTTGAAGAAACCGGAAAATTTTCTACTGTAAAATTTCAAGAAATACCCAACTTAAGTAATGCAAGATGGAATTCTCAAGCAATACTAGCTCTTTTGGCATTTAATCTTCTACCAGAGAAAAGAGTTTTGCTTCTCAATGTTTGTTGATTCATCTCTTACAGCTGGGCAGATCGTTGGTTTACTGACCAAATGTTCAATGCACATGATTATCAGAAGTTATGTGGTAGCCTGCAAGTTCATAAAAAAGCATTGAAATCTATA
>NC_068982.1:188710023-188710884 GCF_001194135.2 Octopus bimaculoides | reverse complement strand
TATATATATATATATATATATATATATATATATGTATGTATGTATGTATGTATGTATGTATGTATGTATGTATATGTATGTATCTTAGCTGCTTTCTCGTATACAAGCAAAGCCATTGCAAGAAAGAATCAAAGAAATAAGTCATTGTTGATGTAATGTGAGTCCCTTGTACGACCCTTGAGCCTGGCCAAAGGTTTGCACATTCTATTGCATAATTCACAGCTGTGTTGGCTGGCAGAAGGAACAGGTGCCACAGTAGGAACTCATCTGACATGCCTCTTCAGTCCTCCAACTGAGAGGCACACCTCACCACAGGTTGCATATGTTCTGTTGTGAACCAAAGCCGTATCACAATTTATAAGGGATTGGTTCCTGAGTTGTCTGATGGCTGACCAGGCCTGCATGACTCAAGCATTTCCTCCCGCAAATCACACACACAAAAAGCAAGACTCCCGCATTTTCCACGGGTTCATTCCTTCTAAGCCTTCTCTTAATCTTCTCATGGAGATATATATACAGATATGGATATAGAGATCTATATCTATCTATACATACAAGCATACATGCATACATACTTACATACAAATATATATATATATATATTTGTATGTAAGTATGTATGCATGTATATCATCATCATCATCGTTTAACGTCCACTTTCCATGCTAGCATGGGTTGGACGATTTGACTGAGGACTGGTGAAACCGGATGGCAACACCAGGCTCCAATCTAATTTGGCAGAGTTTCTACAGCTGGATGCCCTTCCTAACGCCAACCACTCAGAGAGTGTAGTGGGTGCTTTTACATGTCACCCACACGAAAACGGCCACGCTCAAAATGGTGTCTTTTATGTGCCACCCG
>NC_068982.1:188705838-188708652 GCF_001194135.2 Octopus bimaculoides | reverse complement strand
TAGAAATATGGCATCAGTGGTGCTTTTACCTGGCACGAACCCAAACTGCATCTCATCTAAATTGATTCGCTCCCTAATTAGTTGGGCTATGACCCTCTCTGTAACTTTCATAACCTGATCTAACAGCTTGATGCCTCTGTAATTATTTGTATCTAAAGCGTCACCTTTACCTTTGTAGCAGTTGACTATGATGCTGCTACACCAGTCATTGGGTATGACTCCTTCGTGTAACTCCTGGTTCGTAATATGGGTGACTAGGCTGTAGCCAACACTGCCATATATATATATATATATATATATATATATATCGTCATCGTCATCATCATCATCGACACCATCATTTAACGTTCGCCTTCCATGCTGGTATCGGTTGGATAGTTTGACTGGAGCTGTTAAGGCACAGAACAGCACCAGGTTCCACCAGTGGTAGTGGTGGTTGCGGTGGTGGTGGCAGTGGTGGCAGTGGTGGCGATGGTGGTGGTACTGGTGGCAGTGGTGGTGATGATGGCGATGATAAATAAGGTTTGATTATATGCTTAAAAAAATACACAAGAGTTGATGGAAAAATCTAAAACAAAGTTGAACCAGAGCAACTACAACCACGATTCCTATTTGAAACACATCCATAACAGAAATGTGACACAATTAACCAGATACATCTGGCAATTAGAAGAAACTACTTCCAATTATAACATCAAAGGGAAGATTATTGACAGATCAAAGCAGCCTAACAAGAATGGAAATAAAAGATGTGATATTTGCATAACAGAAAAAAAAAACATTTGTATTTAAAGATCTACACAACCATTTGAACTCTTAAGTTTGAAAATTCTCAGAAGTATTTTAAGAAACAGCTTTTACATAAGTGAACTATAACAACCTCTGTCTCATTGATTATTTAACACTAGCTATCCCTGTGCCGTCAAAAATGACGATTAATTGTAGTATTTTATATATAAATAAGGTACAAAACGAAGCTTTTAGATTAATAATTCTTTTATTACCAAAGTTATGATATTCCTTTCAACTGCAGTCATTTTATATCCTTGATACACTCGGACAATAAATATTTTCTTTAATGAGTTTGTATATGTTCATGTAAATGTATGTGATTGTAGTAATTATTTGTAAAACAACAGAATATGGATGGTAATTCAAATTAATACACTTCTCAATGGTATCTAGTGGTTGTATTTTGAGATGTGACATTGATCATTGTTAATTACTGAAAGAACCCCGGTCAGTTTATGTATAGTTACTGAAAGAACACTGGGTAAAAATTTCTTAAATTAAATAAATTAATGATGTATAAACTGTTAAATTAAGATGTGTATTTATAATATACCTTTCAACTGCAGTCGTTTTATATTCTTGATACTTTCAGGCAATAATTATTTTCTCTAATGAGTTTGTATATGTATGTGAAGGTGTGTCTGATTGTAATAATTATTTTTAACAAAACAGATAGAATATGGATGGTAAATCAAATTAATCCACTTGTCAATGTTATTTAGTGGTTGTCTTTGGAGATGTAACATCAATCATCATTTGTTACTGAAAGAACGCTGATTCACACATACATTCATATACTTCCCTTGTATACGCACACACATACATATACTCACACAGAGTTGAAACGCTGTTTGATTTTTCTTTTCAGCATTGGTAGGGGATTATGAGAGGAGATGAGGGATTAAATTGAGAGATAATGGGCCAGAGCAGAACAGGTCTTTGCTGTAGAGGGGCTGCAGGGCTTCTAATATTTTTCAAGAGAGGTGTGGGTAATTAGAGCAGGCCAAGGAAGAGACAAAAATGATGGCGAAATGGAGTCTGCGTGGATGAGGTGAGTAGGAGTGAATGAGGGTGGGCAGAGGCTGAATGAGTATGAGGGAAGTGTATGTGTGAATATAAAGAATGAGGGACAGGTTTTGAGTGCATGATAAATCAGAAGACAGGTAAGAGTAGGTGACAACTGCAGAGATTGGATAATGTTGAGAGGTGGATACAGTGAATAGTGAATGGGGGTACACACACACACACACACACAGACACACACACACACACATATATACATAAATATACATATACACACACTCAAATATAAATACACATACATATATATGTCCATATATATACATATATGTATGTATGCATGCGCGCGCGCGCGCGCGTGTGTATATGATCACAATTTCTCAATTTCTGCTGTTTTTAGTCAAAAGGGGAAACAATATTTCAAAATCATTTTGTAATTTCTGAATAAAACATGATATATTGTTGCAGTTTGTGTCCGTGTGGTAATTGTTTCTCTCTCTCTCTCTCTCTCTCTCTCTCCATCCTCCCCCTCTGTCACTCTCCTTCTGTCTTTCTGTCTTTTTTCTTTTCATCACTCAACTGACATAGAACAAAGATGATCATATGAACTTCTAGTTTTACTCATATCAGTATGGAAGATGGATGTTAAAAAGTGATGATGGTGATGATGATGATGATGATGATGATGATGATGATGATGATGATGACAACGATGGTATGATGATGACGAGGATGAGAAGAAGGAGGAGGAGGGGAGGATGGAGTAGTGATGATGATGATGATGATGATGATGATGATAATGATGATGACAACGATGGTATGATGATGACGAGGATGAGAAGAAGGAGGAGGAAGGGAGGATGGAGTAGTGACGATGATGATGATGATGATGATGATGACGAAGAGAAAGAAGGAGGAGGAGGAGGAGGAGAGGTAATGATGGTGATGATGATGATGGGGAGGAGGAGGAAGAGGAAGAGGAAGAGGGGGATAGTGATGATG
>NC_068982.1:188702443-188705029 GCF_001194135.2 Octopus bimaculoides | reverse complement strand
ATATATATGACAGGCTTCTTCCAGTTTCCGTCTACCAAATCCACTCATAAGGCTTTGGTCAGCCTGAGGCTATAGTAGAAGACACTTGCACAAGATGCCATGCAGTGGGACTGAACCCAGAAGTTTTCTTTTTTGTCTTGCAAGTACTTGGTGACCCTGTCAGTGCAGGTGCCACTTAAAAGGCACCCAGTCTACACTGTAAAATGGTTTGTGTTTGGAAGGACATCCAGCTGTAAAAACCTTACCAAAACTGACCTCACCTGTGCTTGTGCCACGTAAAAAGCACTAAGTCCTCTCTGCTGAGTGGTTGGTGTTTGGAAGGGCATCCAGCTATAAAACTCGTGCCAAAACTGTCACAGAAGTCTGGTGCAGGCTTCTGCCTGGCCAACTCTTGTCAAACCATCCCACTCATGTTAGCATTGGAAGACAGACATTAAACGATGAATAATAATAATAATAATAATAATAATAATCATGATCTTTCCTTGACTTTATTGCCAATACAAAATGCTGATACCAATTAGGTGGTGTTTTAATATATCACATGAATATGTTTCTTCACTGATTAGACTTTGTTTGAACAATAAAGCTGTTTTTATATTCGATAAACCAACATTTTATTAATTTCTCTCACAATATCAGTCATATCTAACATTGATTCTTTATACAACTCACTTTTACCAAATTCATTTTTCAGTTTATCAGCCATGCTTATCACGTAAACTAAAAGAACAAAACCGAAACCAATGCCGTGTGTGTCTGTTTGTCCTTATCACAGACTCCTATTTACGATCTTTATTTTCACCCCTTTCTTATCAATTCACCTAAGACCACCTTGGCTTCTGTGAAAAATAAACTTAATGTTTTAAAATGATTTAAATCAAATCGTTCCATCAGAATTTCATATTAATTTGTGTTCTGAATTCCGACTTAATAGTGATAAATTTATTTTATTAAATTCTTTATTATTTTCAAAATTCAATGAAACAAAAGCAGTGAAATATTTTATCAAAAGGTTTAACGTGATCAAAATTTTAACCAATCAGCATGTCATGTTATTTTTGTCCTAAATTCCAGCTAAATAATAACGGTTATTTTATTAAATAAATCATGGTTTTCAAAATGATTTGAAACAGGCATTTAAACATATATATAGCAACTTATTATTATCATCATTATTGAGTGAGAGAGCAGCGCATGCCATCAAAGTGACAGTGGGGTAAAATATACGAAGCCCAATATACCCATCATGACTACTCGTCTGATTAGGGTACACCAGATATGCACGACATGGTGATCTCATATCAAGGTAAACAGCACATGACCTCGCAGGTGGGGCCCAGTTAGAATTTTCTTCAGGTCGAGTAGCCCATCCTGCTCAAAAGGTCCCTGAATAAGGTTTGTTTTAAGGATAATGAATGCAACATCCATGTTTCCAAAGGTGAATTATCCAAACCCCAAAGAATTCCTCTCAACACATGGCTATGATGCTCCCCCACTACTTCTGCTTATGATCAGAGATGCACTTATCGTCAGCCACCAAGGGACATGCTCAACTGGTTAAGGTCAAACAACTGACAAGCAAATCTGTGGTATTGAGCAGAATATTTGCTGTAGCCCATCTTTTATACAAAGACAAAACTATGTGCATGATAACACTTCCAATCAGTTAAGATCAGAAGCCATGACAGCCACTGCCTGGTACTGCATCAGGGCATTATTATTATTATAATTATTATTATTACTATTTAAGGCAGTGAGCTGGCAGAAACGTTAGCACGCTGGGCAAAATGCTTAGCAGTATTTCATTTGCCACTATGTTCTGAGTTCAAATTCCGACTTTGCCTTTCATCCTTTTGAGGTCGATAAATTAAGTATCATCTGCATACTGGGGTCAATCTTATCGACTGCCCCCGCCTCCACCAAATTTTCAGGCCTTGTACCTACAGTAGAAAGGATTATTATTATTATTATTACCTTATAGGACATTTTTATGCTTTGGTGAGGCAAGGGGCTATGTGTGTCTTACATCTTTTGCTTGTTTCAGTCTTTGGACTGTGGCCATGCTGGACACTGCCTTGAAGGGTCTTAATCAAGCAAACTGACCCCGCTACCTATGTGGTTTTGTTTATTTTAAGTCTGGTCAGTCCTTATTCTGTTGGTCTCTTCTGCTGAACCCCTAGGTTACTAGGACATAAACAAACCAACACTGGTTACCATGCAGTGGTGGATGGGGGGGGGGAGTTGCAAACACAGATAAAAAGATACACATTGATAGACATACATATATATATGTGTGTGTGTGTGTGTTTGAGACAGGCTTCCACACAGTTTCCATCCCCCAAATTCACTAACAAGGCATTAGTCAGCCTTAAGATACTTTCCCAAGGTGTCGTACTGTAGGACTGAACCCAAAGCCACCTGGTTGCAAATAAAACTGCCTAACCACACAGCCATGCGTGCATCTTTTGGTTGAAGAAATCAAACAATGAAAGAATTTATTTGTCTGTCTTTTGAAGATTACCAAAGATTTTGATTTTTTTAAAAATTAGGTATTTTTGCTATGTTTTTTTTTGTTTTGGTTTT
>NC_068982.1:188700364-188702366 GCF_001194135.2 Octopus bimaculoides | reverse complement strand
AAAAAAAAAAAAAAAAAAAAAAAAAAACTCCACCAAACTCATTTCTGATAATAAAAAACCAGACATCAAACTAAGCGGATGTCAAAGAAACAGACTTCTTCTTTGTCTTTTTCTTGTTTCTTTTTTTTCTTCTTCACATCATTCAGAGATTTTCTGTAAAAATAGAAGCAGTAAATTTAGTCATGTCTTTCTCAAAGACTATAGCAACGTAAGAGAAGTGAAATGGATTCAAATGAAAGTTGAGCCCTCAACGCTGGGGTTCTTTGTCATCATGATCCCTTTTAACATCCCTCTTCCATGCTGCAAGGATCAGATAGACTCTGTTGAAAACAAGTGATCAACTGTTATATTTAATTGAAATTTAATCATCAATGTACTTTCCCTGATTATCTATGACTTCCTTCCATCTATTTACAAGCTTTTTAATCCCATCAATGTAAAACTCTTTTGGTTTCAAAGCAAAGATCTCTCAAATGTCAGTTTCGACCTCCTCCTGCTTTGCGAAAGTTATGTCCCCCAAATGATTCTGTAAACTACAAAACAAATGGTAATCTGAAGGAACAAGGTCGGGAGAATAAGGTGGATGAGGAATTCTTTACCAACCAAGCTCTTCGATCTTCTGTGATGTGATCTTTGCAGTGTGGGGTTGCGCATTGTCCCGATGAAACATCGCTCCTTTTCGATTCACTAAAGCGGGTCTTCTTTTCTTCAAAGCTTGGTTCAAATGCTCTAATTGCTGACAGTTGACTTGAGCATTGATTGTTGCATTAGGTGGTAACAATTCAAAGTGAATTACTCCTTTGCAATCCCACCAGATAGAGAGAAGACCCTTTTTCCCATGAAGTTCCCTTCTCTGTTATGGTTGAGCTTTTTTCCCTTTTACCAAGCCACTGTTTATGACGTTTAACATTTCGATAGAAGATCCATTTTTCGTCACCAGTCACAAGTCTATCCAAAAAGGGTGAAATGAGTTCACGAGAATGGAGAGAAGAGCAGATGTCAACTCGGGATTTGCGGTTGCTTTCGGACAATTCATGAGGCACCCAGTTTAGGAACCTTTCCAAGTTTAGGAACCTTTCCAAGTTGTTGAAGATGACGGTGAACAATTGTATGATTCAAACTAATCTTTGTTGCCAATTCTTCAACTGATAATGCAGAATTTTCTTTAAGTAATGCCTAAATTCCATTAGACATTCTAAAATACTATTAAATTTCATTCAGTTTTAAAAAAGGTAAAATCGGACAGAACTTATGGGATGACCTGATATATATAAACATATGTATGCATGTGTGTGTGTGTGTGTGTGCGTGTGTGTGTTTGTGTGTCTGTGTTTGTCCCCACACCATCGCTTGACAACCAATGCAGGTGTGTTTACATCTCCGTAACTTAGCGGATCAGCAAAAGGGAATGATAGAATAATTATGAGGCTTACACAGTTAAATGGCCGCAGTCAAATGACTGAAACAAATAAAAAAATAAAAGAAAATACATACATATATGTATGTATACACACACACACACATACATACACACATACACACACATATATACATATACACATATACACACACATACACACACACACATATACACACACACACACGCACATATATATATATATATATATATATATACACATACATATATACGACGGGCTTCTTTCAGTTTCCGTCTGCCAAATCTACTCACAAGGCTTTGGTCGGCCCAAGGCCATAGTAGAAAACACTTGCCCAAAATGCCACGCAGTGGGACTGAACTTGGAACCATGTGGTTGGTAAGCAAGTTACTTACCACACAGCCACTCCTGCACCTGTATACATATAAACATTATATTTATCACATTATATTGAAGAAGTGTAATGTATTCATGGAATCGAAGACATGTTGCTGCTCTAAATAAGCATCAAAAACATTTGTTGCTGCTTAGAAAAAAAAATACCCAAAACAAAAATAAGAACAAAACACACACACACACACACGTCACACACACACACACACACA
>NC_068982.1:188696044-188696919 GCF_001194135.2 Octopus bimaculoides | reverse complement strand
ACACATCCAGCGGAGCATACTGGCTTCATTCCTTGCGAGCTTACGCATGTCCTCAGCAGTCACAGCTCATGTTTCACTGCCATGTAGCATGGCTGTTCGTACGCATGCGTCATACAGTCTGCCTTTTACTCTGAGTGAGAGTCCCTTTGTCACCAGCAGAGGTAAGAGCTCTCTAAACTTTGCCCAGGCTATTCTTATTCTAGCAGCTACACTTTCAGCGCACCCACCCCCACTACTAACTTGGTTACCCAGATAGCGGAAGCTATCAACTACCTCTAGTTTTTCTCCCTGGAATGAGATAGAAGTTGTTTCCTGTTTGTTTACAGTGTTTATTGCACCTGAACATCTGCCACATACAAAAACTAACTTCGTAGTTAATCTGCCTAAGCAAGAAAACACAATCATGGCTGTCAGACAATTTCTGCGACTTCATCACTCCTAGCATCTGGCCATCTAACTCCCCACACTGCAACTCCCTTGATTATTATGTGTGGGGCACAGTTGAACGAGGGACCAACAAAACTCCTTGTAACACCAAAGGGGAACTGAAGGCAAGGATTATGGCAGCATTCACCAACTTAAACAAGGAGACCATCCAGAAGAGTTGCAGGAGATTCCAAAGTCATCTGGAGACCGTGGTTGAAGCCAATGGTGATTTTGTTAAATAAATTTACTCTTTAGTATTTCAAGATATTTTTATGTAATTTTGGTAAATATATCTTAAAATGACATATCAGTGTTATTTTTCTTTTTATGTAATTTTGACGACAGTTTATTCACTGCACCCTATATATATACTTATAGACCATCATCATCATCAGCATCATCATCATCATCATATATATAAATATATCATCATCATCATCTATATATAT
>NC_068982.1:188695479-188695898 GCF_001194135.2 Octopus bimaculoides | reverse complement strand
ATACACACACATTCACGTGTACGCATGCACACACATACACACACACATACATATATATATATATTTACACTCACATGCCTACTCAGATTTATACATAAACACTTACACACACATATGCATACACACACATATGCATACACACACATACATGCATTTAGATATGTAAAGATACATACATACATATATCATCATTATCATCATCATCATCAATATTTAACATCTACTTATACATATATGCACGTGTGTGTGTGTGTGTGTGCATGTTTATATATATGTGTGTGTGTGTATGTATGTATGTGTATATATGTGTGTATATATGTATATGTACCTAGTAATTTTACTTTGTTATATATATATATATATATATATATATTTATATTTATTCATACATACGCACACACATATATATGTGTATACTT
>NC_068982.1:188692230-188695427 GCF_001194135.2 Octopus bimaculoides | reverse complement strand
TGATGCAAGAAATAGAACAAGAAGAAAGAAACAAAATCAAGAAAACCCAAATCCCGTCCTCCCTCATCGCAGAAACCACATCAAATGCAGCTGGTATAGAACAGAATTATAGAAAACATGTCAAAATCTGTGAGACAGCAACTCAATTTGGAGCGGGTGCTGTTCTCCAGTTTGATAAAAGAAACTTGTCTATGTGTTTACACCTGCTAAAAATTTCAGATCTGGAATTAAGCAGTGTGGTAGAATTGTTGGATCAAAGAAGAATATGAGATCTTTCTACCACACATAAGTTGCATTTCTTGAATTCATTAAATTCATTAACATATGGCTTGGATTTCTCCATGGAGCTGCTCTTCAAATTCCATACGTAGCTGGTCGACTTAGATGCATCCCTTTTGTCGATGGGCTGGAAAGAAGATAGATACTTTGCATAAAGTTTCTTTGAATTTGCCTTCACATAACTCAATGTAATTATCTTTTTCCATTGATTTATCTTTAACTTCTGCTTCATAAATGACAAAGTTTATCATGTATGCCTGGTCAAGCAGCCAAGCTTCAGGGTCTTAACAGTTACAACTGGGAGTGGGGTCTTGGTGATTTTTACGTGTTATGGAGTTCTCCATAATGGAACAGCAGCTGTATGATATTTTAACGGAGAGTCTGTTAAAAATTTTCCTCCTCTAAAATTGGTGGCCTTGGGCCAAAATTTGAAATTGTAGTTAGAGTTAGAAACCAATCGGTTGTAGGTAGATTTAAGTCACAAGACATTGTTTCCTCTTATTCTTTTATTTGTTTCAGTCTTTGATTCCGGTTCAAAATGATGAACCCATGTTTCATCACCTGTTATGAGCCTTCGAAAGAAGGTGTTGTCTCTTTGACTTTGTAGTGAAGAAGTGGCCCAAAGAACAGTCAACAGAATTTTACGGGGCAGGAATAAATGCTCTCATTCGAAGGTGGAACATTGCTATTGAGAGAAACGGTGACTATGTTGAGAAGTAGGGATGTGATCCACAGAGGACCAGCTTCATTTTGATGTATGATACACGTTCCTGTGTTGGTAATTATACCTGTCCTAAACAAAATGGCATTACGTTTTGACTCACCCTCGTACATGTGTGCATAGAGTCCTATCAAAAGCAACCATCTTTACACTTTCTGGTTGGATTTACAAGTGTGACCAATGGAAATTATGGATGTTATCCAACCATCTTGTTCATGGTCTGCTCCTAGGTCTCCTGTCGGTTGGCTTAGCTTGAAGAATCCATCTTGAGATTCTTTCCTGTGACATTCTAATCACCAGTCCATTGAACTGAACCTGTTACCTCTCAATGTAAAAAAGTATAATACACACACACACACACATAACTATGTCACATTGCATTCCTCACACTTATGCATGAAATAGAAGTGGAACAGAACCAGTGTGTGTGTATGTGTGTATGTGTATGTGTGTATGTGTATGTGTGTATGTGTATGTGTGTGTGTGTTATTAGTTTAATGACCCTCCCAAGACAAAACAAAATGGTAATATAATAATTCTATGAATTCTAATCAGTTTTAATCTCACATCTGTCTACCAAAGTTAGCGCCGTGTCTTGTCAACAGAAATCAATGTTTCTTGTTTGTGTAGGAATAAATTGAAACTGATGCAAAAACTTCTCCCTATATTTAGATAATGTATGGCGGCAGCTTCTTCCCCTAAATTTTATTTTAATAATCGATAACACAACGGTGCAGCTAATATCTTTGAGACTTCAAAAGACTTAAAGACTTTTGGATTTTTGGTTTTTGTAAATTTGTTTGTTTGAATAAACGAAAAAGAAAACGGTTTTAGTTGTGGTGGGTAATATCAGAAGAATTATATTAAACGGAGAAACTTAGGAAATTTAGGTATCGGTCTTTGATGTTGTTGGAGGAAAATAGCTGGGATGGGGTGAAGGGTTGGGGGAGATTAAAATGAGGTGGGAGAGAGGGAAGAGAGGGGGCGTTAGAGATATATAAAAGGGAGAGAGATATTGGGATAAAGATAGATAGATAGAGCTTAGGAGAAAGAGAGTAATGGAGAGAGTGAAAGAGAAAGGAGCAGAACAAGAAAGAAGAGACACTGTTGTGTGAACACACACACACACACAGATATCTATATATATATGAATACATGTAAATAGGTGTATGTATACACATACACACACACACAAACACACTCACACACTTACACACACACACATACATATACACACACACACACATGGTGCGGTGAATATATTGTCTAAATTACGCAAAAATTCAAATAACACTGACCTCTCATTTTAACAGATATATTTACCAAAATTACATAAAAATATCTTGAAATAATAAAGAGTAAATTTATTCAATAAAATCGCCATTCGCCTCAACCATGGCCTCCAGACGACTTCGGAATCTCCTGCAACTCTTTTATTTGGTCTCCTTGTTTAAGTTGGTGAATGCTGCCATAATCCTTGCCTTCAGTTCATCTTTGGTATAACAAGGTGTTTTGTTGGTTTCTCGCTCAACTGCGCCCCACACATAATAATCAAGGAGGTTGCAGTCTTGGGAGTTAGGTAGCCAGATGTTAGGGGTGATGTGGTCGCAGAAATTGTCTGACAGCCATGACTGGGTTCTCCTGCTTGTATGACATTGGTGCAGAGTCCTGTTGCCAGACATAGGGTCTTCCAGCAGCCACCCTCCTGACCTAGGGCAGCACTACCTCCTCCAGGCATTTGATGTAGGCCCCTGTGTTGAGTGTGGGGCCGCATGGGAAGATGAATGGAGGCATAACGTCGCCATCACTAGTGATTGCTCCAAACACCATGATGTTGACTGGATGTTTGATTTTTATCACACTCAGTACAAGTCCTCAGATTGACACCCAAACACTATTGGAACTTCCGGTGTGAATGCCAAGCAGCACACATGTCATTTCCAAATTTCTAGCAGAGTGAATTGTGTCATGGTGCTGATTTTCTCACAGACAGTGCCCAATTGACCCTACTATATTGTGTAGTCGACAAACTCAAAAGCAAACAATGCGCACCCTGTATATATCTTTGACCTTTTATCTTTTACTTATTTCAGTCATTAGAATGTGGTCATGCTGGGGCACTGATTTGAAGAATTCATTTAAAGAAATCGACTCCAAGACTCATTTTAAGCACAGTACTTGTTCTCTCAGCATGTTT
>NC_068982.1:188688895-188692220 GCF_001194135.2 Octopus bimaculoides | reverse complement strand
AGAATGTGGTCATGCTGGGGCACTGATTTGAAGAATTCATTTAAAGAAATCGACTCCAAGACTCATTTTAAGCACAGTACTTGTTCTCTCAGCATGTTTTGCCAAACCGCTTACTTACAAGGATGTAAACACCAACACCAGTTGTCAAGCAGTGGTGAGAGACAAACACTGACACAAAGACCCACACACACACACATATATATATATGTTGGGCTTCTTTTCAGTTTCCATCTAACAAATCCATTCAAAAGTGCCTGGTCTGCCGAGGGCTAGAGTAGAAGACACTTGCCTAAGGTGCCATGCAGTGGGACTGAACCTGGGACTATGTGGTTGGAAAGTAAACTTCTTACCACATAGCAATGCCTATACACACACACACACACACACATTTATTTTATTTTTTTATTCTTTTATTTGTTTCCGTCATTTGACTGTGGCCATGCTGGAGCACCGGTCTTATTCTTTGTAAGCCTAGTACTTATCCTTTCGGTCTCTTTTGCCGAACCGCTAAGTTACGGGGACGTAAACACACCATCATTGGTTGTCAAGCGATTTTTTTGGGAGGTGGGGGGACAGACACACAAACATACACACATGCGCACACACACAAACACACACACACATACACACATACAACGGGCTTCTGTCAGTTTCCGTCTACCAAATCCACTCACAAGGCTTTGGTTGGCCTGAGGCTACAGTAGAAGACACTTGCCCAAGGTGCCACACAGTGGGACTGAACCTGGAACCATATGATTGGTAGCTCTGTGTGTGTGTGTGTGTGTAATTTATTTCAGAAATGTATTTTTCATGGAACAGTTGTTGTAGTGAACAGGTCACAGTTAATGGTGCTGAAAATTTCGATAGCAAATAATGTCTAATTTAAGAGTTTCTGTTCTTTGAATGGCTAGAATGTATCTTCCACGTAGATTATATTTCTTATATTTAAAGTTATTTCCATTCCTCTGATCCATGCCATGTGGTGCATAAAATACATATCGTTTAGTTAATGATGAAGCATCAAAGCATAAATATGCAAATGAAGCCGCCCACTATGGTGATAGCTTAATCTTTGGCTGCTTTATATAGAAACTGAATATTCTATGTTATTGATTGAGGAAGGAAGCCAGGAGAAGTGATCAATAAATCATGAAATAGTTCATCAGAAGAACCCCACCCCCACACCTTCTTTTTTCACTCATAAAAATCAAAGAAAGCATTTACATTCTTATAAATTCTTTCACAGCTAGGCTTTCTTATGTCTAAAGAGTCCACGCTTTTACCTATTGTCTTTTACTTGTTTCAGTCATTACACTGAGGCCATGAAGAAATTTAGTCGAGTGAATTGACCCCAGTACGTATTTTCTTTTAAGCCTGGTACTTCTTCTAATGAACAGTCTCTTTTGCTGAACTGCTAAGTTATGGGATGTAAACACACCAACACCAGTTGTCCAGTGGTGGTGAGGGAATACACAGACACAAAGAATGATACACTCACAGATATCATCATCATCATCATTTAACGTCCACTTTCCATGCCGGCATGGGTTGGACGGTTTAACTGGGGACTGGCGAACCAGATAGCTGCACTAGGCTCCAATCTGATCTGGCAATGTTTCTACAGCTGGATGTCCTTCCTAATGCCAACCACTCCGAGAGTGTAGTGGGTGCTTTTTACGTGCCACCGGCAGGAGAGCCAGTCAGGCAGTACTGGCATCAGCCACATTCAGATGGTGCTTTTCATGTGCCAGTCGGGCGGGGGACTGGCATCAACCATGTTTGGATGGAGCTTTTTGTGCCACCGGCACGGGAGCCAGTCAGGCGGCACTGGCATCGACCACATGGCACCAGCATCATATCTCTATATATACAACAAGCTTCTTTCTGTTTCTGTCTACCAAATCCACTCACATGCCTATGGTCGATGACGTTGATGGTAGTGGTGATGATGATGATGATGATGATGATGATGATGACGACGATGGTAGTGATGATCATGATGATGATGATGATGATGACAACAATGGTAGTGATGATGATGATGATGATGGCTGTGGTGGTGGGGATGAGAATAATGATAATAATGACAACAGTGAGAATGATGATGATGATGATGATGATGACTACAACAACAACACCAACAAGGATGATATATAACGAACTCATTGTATACAGTGCTCAGGTGCAGATGATGTAGAGTTACCAAACCCCTTTAGAGACGGATGTCACATTGTAACAGTCGACATGGTGGACGTAGACAAAAAATACAAAAAAAAAGACATCTCAAGTTCGTTTGAGACAACATTTACCAAAAAGCGAGAAAGAAAGAAAGAAAGAATCCATGCCTGACTGGAAAGAACATGATTCCTGATTCCAAACACATTCCACTGCTGCGTGCTGCCACTGGTCGTGTGCTACTTCGGAAGAAACTAATATCAAACACTTTTGTTTCAATTGATTATCACTAAATGCAACTTTCCCTCAAATTCACTGCCAACTTCTTCCATTAAATACCAAAAAATACTACAAGAGATTTTTCTACTTTTTTTTAATCTTTTACTTGTTTCAGTCACTGAACGGTGGCCATGCTGGGGCACTGCCTTAGAGAATTTTTTGTGAAATGAATCACCGCCAGGAATTATTTTTCTTAAAGTCTGGCGCTTGTTCTATTGGTCTCTTTTGCCGAACCATTTAGTTATGGGGACATAAACACACCAACACCGGTTGTCAAGTGGTGGTGGTGGTGGTGGTACACACATACACACACGTGATGAGCTTCTTTCAGTTTCCGTCTACCAGATCCACTTTTAAAGCTTTGGTCAGCCCAAGGCTATACAAGAAGACACTTGCCCAAGATGCCACACGGTGAGATTGAACTCAGAACCATGTGTTTGGAGGGAAAACTTCTTACCACACAGCCATGTCTGCACCTTCTTACATATAAATTCTTGAAATCTTTGACTGTTTTGATTCTGGTAATAAATGCAATAAGTATATTAATTAACTTAACGATGTAGTAATTAAATTGGTCGAGACAGTTGGCACATCTCATTTACAATGTCATTGTCTGAAACCAAAAGATTTTTCTGGATTTCTTCATTTTTCCTCCCAACGATTCTATAATTCCAAACTGATGGATTTACTTGCAGAATTTTTGGTTATGAGTCCTGAGTTCAAATCCTGCTGAGGTCGACTCTGTGGAGTTTTTCTTTCCTTTTTTTCTTCTTTTATTCTTCTACTTGTTTCAGTCATCGAACTGCAGCCATGCTGGGGCACCACTTTGAAGAATTTTAGTTGAACAAATCAACCCCAATACTCATGTTTT
>NC_068982.1:188688538-188688885 GCF_001194135.2 Octopus bimaculoides | reverse complement strand
TTTTAGTTGAACGAATCAACCCCAATACTCATGTTTTTTTTTTTTTAAGCCTGTTACTTATTCTATTTGTCTCATTTACTGAACCACCAAGTTACATGGACATAAATACACTAACAACGGTTGTGAAGCAGTGAGGTGGGGGTTGGGGGTAGACAAACACTAACACACACACCCATACAGTGAGTTGTTTCAGTTTCAATCTACCAAATCAACTCATAAGGCTTTGGTCAGCCCAAGGCTATAGTAGAAGATACTTGCCCAAAGTGCCATGCAGTGAGACTGAACCTGGAACCATGTGGTTGGGAAGCAAGCTACTACCACACAGCCACTCCTGCACCTATATATAT
>NC_068982.1:188680082-188688091 GCF_001194135.2 Octopus bimaculoides | reverse complement strand
ATATATATATATATATATATATATATATATATATATATATATATACATGTATATATATATATGTATGATGATAATGAGGATACATGTATGCATGTGTGTGTGTATAGTTACTTTAATTTCAATTTGCTTAAAGCTTTGATAATGAGTTAATACATTAATTTGATAACAAATTGATTGATAAAAATTCTTTTTTATTTTTTATTTTTTCTGCTTTTGTCTTGTTTATTTTATCTAATGAGACTCTGAGTGTATGTGGGTGTGTGGGGTAGGTGGGTGCATGGATGCATGTGTGCATGTGTGAGTCTGTGTATGTACGTGTGCATCTGCCTGTTTTCATGTGACTGTGTGTGTACATGTGAGTGTGAATGCGTATGTGTGTGCTATTTTGTGTGTGAGTGTATCTCTGTATGAATGATTGTGTGTGTGTGTGTGTGCTTAATCAATGTGTGTGTATGTGTGTGCTGTTGTGTGTGCATGTGTGTGTGTATGTGTGTGTGTGTGTGTATGTGTCAGTATGTGTCAATGTATGCATGTGTTTGTCTTTGTTTAAGTGTATGTGTGTGTATGAATGTGTGTGTGTGTGTTTTAAGAAACCTCTCGATACCAGATATGCGAATGTCTTTCTATCCAGTGATGTCAAAACCATTTCCCAAAGAAATCTAAATATAAGGAATCAAATTCTCAACATTTTGCTTGTCTTCCATTTTCTCCATCAACTTGGGTTTTATCAGTTTGCAAATCTATACACTCACAAGAATTCTTTAAACATATTTCTTCAACAGCTATAGAAACTATGAGAAAACAGACAATGGAACCTGGCGCAGCCACCTGGCACTTATGTGTCCATAACTCACACCAGGTACATTGTATGCAGTTTCTACCTGTGCCATTTCTACAGATCAAGCAAGATCATCTACCTGAAGGGATTTGTGAGCTGTTTGCTCTCCTCCTTACTGAGACTTTGTTTTTGCTAGATTATCTCTAAGGTCCTTTGATTCTACACCTTGCTTTCATGCCTGGAATTTCTTTTTTAGTTCTTGTAGTGATTCAGCTATAAGAACAAGGTTATCAGCATAGAGGAGCTCTCAGGGACAGCCCATCTTAAATTCATGTTATAGCCTGGAGAACTCGGATGAACAAGAGGGGGCTGAGAACTGATCTTTGGTGAACCCCTACTTGTACCCTGAATTCCTCACTATACTCATTGCTAACCTTCACCTTACTGACAGCGTCCCTGTACAACTCTCACCAACCACTCATCTATCCCTAGCTCCCGCATTGACCACCAGTTAAGGGAGTGGAGGACCCTGTCAAAGGCCTTCTCAATGTCGACAAAAGCCAGATACAGAGGTTTATTTTTGGCCAGATATTTTTCCTGAAGTTGCCCAATCAGGAATATAGTATCAGTTGTGCTCCAGTCTGGCACAAATCCCGACTGCATGTCATCTACATTAACTCTCTTCATAATTAATTGAGCTATGACCCTTTCTGTAACTTCCATCCCCTGGTCCAGCAGCTTGATGCCCTCTGTAATTATTCCTGTCTAAGGCATCACCTTTGCCTTTGTGGCACTTGACGATGATGCTGCTATACAAATCGTTGGCTATGACTCCTTCGAGGACAACCTGATTAACTATGATGAAGACTAGACTATATCTTACTCCATCAGATATTTTAAGCATCTGAGGGGAGATTCCTGATGGGCTGGGGGCTTTCCCTGTCTTCATGTCCTTAATTGCTTTATCTACTAACCTACTGTTGTTTCAGATAGCTGCTCCCTCAGTTGGGTCAACAGTTGGCAGACACTCCTTCTCCATTCGTTTTCCACATTCAATAGTCTTTCCTAATGGGGTTTCCAAGCCCTCTTTCTTTGCAGGATCATTAAGTGCAAGGGCACCATCAGCCATGCGGACACATTTCTCTCCTATGACATGAATAGCCTTCAGGAATGAATTAAATTCGTAAACGGAGGCTCAACATTATATATCTAACTACATGGGAAGCTTCTTTCAGTTTCCATCTACCAAATACATTCACAAACCTTTGGTTGATCTGACACTAGAGTAAAAAAAATACTTGTCCAAGGTTCTGTGTGGTGGAATTGAACCCAAAAACATGATCGAGAAATGAACTTTTTAACTACACATGTACACTTGCTATTGTTCGCAAACTGCAATATAAATAAAAATAGATGAAAATCTATTTCCTTGCTTCATTAGATGTGAAGGACAAAGCAGACATATTCATGGCAAGGGAGATAATTCAGTCAGAAATAAACACCAATTTGGTAAAATGGTTCATGACAGACAAATAGTTCTCAACCATTTTTTTAACGCTAGACCCCTTCGGTTCCTGTTTAGCTCGATTGGACCCACATAACAATCTGATGTTTAAAAATCCCATTATATTTTTAGAATATAATAGGAATTGTATGAAAACAAATTATTAAAATATTTTGTGCTTTATTGTAGAAACATAACCAATTTATTCTTCCCTACTGTAGGCACAAGGCCCTAAATTTTGATGGGGTGGGGTGGAGGAAGTCAATTAGTACGCAACTGGTACTTAATTTTGGGAAGCAAATTTTTTGCCACACAGCCACACAAGTGCCTGTATACAAAATCATTACTTTATGTCCACTTCCCATGCTGGAAAGGGCTGGACAGGATGAATGCACTAGGCTTCAGTGTCTTTGTTTTAGCATCGGTTCTACAGCTGGATGTCCTTCCTAATACCAGTCATTTTACAATACGAGGAGATCTGATCAAAAAGTATTGGGACAGTTGTTATGGTAATGGAGCTAAATTACAGAGTGAAACCATTTGGCACAGACTGAAATTGAACTCTGTTATGCAAGTTATAATGTTCTTGCTCTCTTCCGTTGTGTATGGAAGTGCTTTGAACTAAAGTGTGTAGAGTGTGGTTGTCTCAAGAAGAAGAAGATCAAGTTCCAGCTGTTCAGGATCTCCTGGATTGTGTTGAGGAAGATGAAGACTCTTTGAAAACGGCCCTAACAAGCGATGGATTGTGGGTCTACACCTGTGACCCTGGAACCAAGGCAAAAATCAAATCCCACTTGAAAGGAACAAGATTTGAAGACATCAAGGAAATCCAAAAGACTGCAACGAGGCAGCTGCTCGCAAATCCCAAAAAGGAGTTCCAGGAATGCTTGCATCAATGGAAACAACACTGAACAAAGTGTGTGGCTTCAGAAAGGGACTACTTTGAAGGAGATCAAACATCAAATGGATACATGCTGCAGTTTTGTTTCTATGGCACCAGTCTCGCTACTTTCTGATCAGATCTCGGCGAGCTGGCAGAACCGTTAGCATGCTGGGCGAAATGCTTATTGGTATTTCGCCTGTCTTTATGTTCTGAGTTCAAATTCCGCTGAGGTCGACTTTGCCTTTCATCCTTTCGGGTTCGATAAATTAAGTACCAGTTATGCACTGGGGTTGATGTAATTGACTTAATCCCTTTGTCTGTCCTTGTTTATCCCCTCTATGTTTAGTTTCTCGTGGGCAATAAAGAAATAAGACCTCATCTGAGCGCTTTCTTTTCATGACATCAGCACAAGTGAGGTTGCCAAGTAACTTGCAAGACGAAAGGGGAGAAAGTTTGTGTGGGTGTGTGTGGGTGTATTTGAGGTGGGGAGGTAGATTTTGTGCCAAATGTTGAGAGGCTAAAAGTATGCTAAGGACAGGCTAAGATGTCTTGCTGCAGAGGAAATAACATGGCTACCCAACATTACATAGAGTTGGGGGAGGGAGAAGCTGGAGAGAAGATAGTTGTTGTGGTGATGGTGTGTCAGAGCTTATTCTCAAGGTCACAACTGACCGGCACTCTGTTGGTTATGATGACAAGTGTCCCAGTGGATCTGGCAAATGGAACAGCCGGCTTGTGAGATTCATGTGTAACTGGCTGAACACTTGTACCTGTAATTAAATGAGGGCCAGCCTTGTCACATTCTGTGTCATGCTGAGAACTACGTAAAGTGTACAACTCATGCTTTGCCAGTTGAGTGGACTGGAGCAACGAGAAATAAAGAGTCTTGCTTAAGGACACAATGCCTCACTGAGAATCAAACTCATGACCTTAATGTGCGAACCAGTAAATAGAGGGTCCAAAGGGAAGAAAGTGGGTCATTTCATAAAGTGAGTGGGTAGAGGCGAATGCAGTGAGCAATGGATAAGGGTAGGGGGTGTGGTTGAGGAGGAGAAATATCAGGAGGAATACTTCCCATTGTTGATAATAGTTTATCCTTTGTTATGTGTTAAGAGAGACATTACTTTTGATGGTGCCACGTAAAAAGCACCCAGTACCCTCTGTAAATTGGTTGTCATTAGGAAGGGCACGCAGCCATAGAGACCGTGCCAAAAAACAGACAATGGAGCCTGGTGCAGCTCCTGTCAAACCGTCCAACCCATGCCAGCATAGAAAATGGACGTTAAAAGATGATGACATATCGCCATCAGTTTCTCTGGATATACAGTAATCCCTCGCCATAGCGTGACTCACCTATTACACACTCCTGAGTATATTGCGGAGTTTCTGTGGTTGATAGGTATTTATATTTCTTAGATTTTAATTATTTCTGTGGGAGGTTTTGGAACCTAACACCCACGATAGTTGAGGGATTTCTGTAATCGGAATTCACAACCAGAGGAATTCAAACAGGTGGTGCACCCTGGCGGCAGTTATTGCAAGGGAGGTAACCACTTCTAGCTAAATCAAGGAGGAGGTCGGAATTTGGGTTTTTAAACTGAAGAGTAACAAAGAAGAGGCACAATATATTTGCAAAATACGAAAAGTAAAGAAATATGGTAAAAAAAATTGATAATTTAAGATAAATAGAAAATATTTTTTTATTATTCATATCACATAAACACTGATTGAAGGAGTACACACTCCTAATTAAATTTTAGCAAATCTCCAAACTGCTTTAACAAGTTTGGATTGATGTGGTGTTATTGTTGTTGATGATGATGATGCTGCATTCTGATTTCAACTCTGTTGTTGTTGTTGGACATGTTCAGAGGTGTGTGCGTGTGTGTATTAATGCATGTGTGTGTATATATGTGTCATTATGTATGTGTGTTAGTGTTTAAATTGGGAGGAATTATTAATAATAATAATAATAAACGGGCTTCAGAAAGGGATTATTAATTTGCATATAATGAATGGCGTTTCCATGGTGATCCAGCAACAACAACAACATTGATGCTGAGCTACCGACATCATTAAGTGTGGGGGGTGGGGGGAATTTTCCACAGAGAAGTTCCGCAGCTTTTAATGCCATATAACCAAGAAGAAATCACACAGTCCATGAAAAGGTCATGTTCGGAAGGTCTTCTTGGTCTCAAAGACCATCACTATCAACAAGATTAATTAATTAGTATAATTATTGTTATTTAATCTGGGAGAAAAGTGTCTTTTTTTTTTTTTTAATTAATTAATTTATATATTTTATTTTATTTTTTCCTGTGTTTCTTCCTCTTTGCAAGACTTTCCATTTTTCTTTCCTTTTTTTTTTTATTTCTTCATCCGTCCTGAAAGAACGACAACAGCAGTAGCAGCAACATAACTCAGGACACACCTCCAGATATACACTTTTTCTTTCTTTTTCCATTTTTTTTTTTTGTTCTTTTATTTAACAGCAGCCACTAGACTTCCGCTCTGCCGGCTCATCTTCGACAACCATTACAGTCTTCCTGTTGTTTGTTCCTCTTTTGTTTTGACAATTACTGTCAGCTTTTTCAATCATACCTGCATGAAAGACCAAAAACAAACAAATAAATAATAGCTCTAAAATAAAAAAAAAAAACAATACGTGCAGGCATGGGTGTGTGGTAAAAAGTTTGCTTCCCAATCACACAGTTCCAGGTTCAGTCCCATTGCATGGCACCATGGGTAAATAAGCGTCTTCTGCCTTGGGCCAACCAAAGGCTTGTGAGCCGATTTGATAGACGGAAACTGAAAGAAGCCTGTCGTGTGTGTGTGTGTCTTTGAGTCTGTGTTTGTCCCCCACTACCACTTGACAACTAGTGTTGGTTTGTTTATGTCCCTGTGACTTAGCAGTTGGGCAAAAGAAATTGATAGAATAAGTATCAGGCTTATAAAAAAAAAAAGGAATTGGTGTCAATTCATTCAACTGAAAACTCTTGGAGGCAGAGCCCCAGCATGGCCACAATCTTATGACAAACAAGCAAAAAGGATAACAACAACAATAATGAAGTTACATAACGACATTGACCATCATCATTGCTTTAATGTCCACTTTCCAATGCTTGCATGGGTCAGATAGAATATATTGAGGCAGGCTTTCTATGGCTGGATTTTGTTCCTGCTGCCAAAGCTCACCTGTTTCCAAGTAAGGTAATAATATTTCCCCATACCTAGGCAGGTTTACACAAAAGGCATTTGTATGATGGTGATGCTAACTTATGACCATCACGGGCTGTTAAGACAAAGGCACAAACAACAAACAAAAAAAAAAGACTAAATTATTCCAGTCTTCTGTTTTGATGTGTAATTACTCTGCAGATAGAATTCACCAGAACTTTCAATTGCTATGTAAAGCTTGTTCAAAACAAAATATCTTTATACGTGGTCTGATCAATAAGCATCCAGACTGTTGCCAGAGTAACAACACTAAAGCACACAGATTAACCTTGAACTCTGCTGTGCATGCATAATAAGTTTCAACATTCTAGTTCACTTCTGCTGTTGATAGCAGTGTTTGAAAGGGAGGTGTGTAGCGTGAGATCATTGCATTGACCATTATTTATATTATTATATGATCGAACGCCACACATCCATTTCCAAATATATATATATATATACATACATATACACACACATCACACATGTACATAAACACACACTCATATGCACATATGAAGGGATTCTTTCAGGTTCTGTCAGCTAAATCCATTCTCAAGACTTTGGTCAGCTAGGGATGTGATAGAGAACGTTTGTCAAAGGTGCTGTGCAGTGGGACTGAAACCGAAACCATGTGATTAGGAAGGAAGCTTCTTACCACATGGCCACGCCTATCTATGTAGATACATATATATATGCATTGTGCCAGTGTCATGTAAAAAGGACATGTGCAGGTGCCACAGAAAAAGATCTGTGCTGGTACCAAGTAAATGGCACCCGGCCCACCCTGTGAAGAGTTTGGCATTAAGAAGGGCATCTAGTCATAGAAACCACACCAGACTTTGGGGCATGACATAGTCCTCTGGCTCATTCTACCTTGTCAAATATGGAGCCTGGGAAGCTGGCCAGATCCTGTTCAGCATGGAAAATGGACATGTGATGATGATGATGATGATGATGATGATGATGGGTGCTATGTGTGTATTATAATGTATTGACATGTAACACACATTAGAGGTGTGTGGATTATTGGTTAGGGTGTTGGACTCCTGATCGTAAGATTGTGGTTTCGATTCCTGGGTCAGGTGATGCGTTGTGTTCTTGAGCAAAACACTTCATTTCATGTTGCTCCAGTCCACTCAGCTGGCAAAAGTGAGTTAATCCTGCGATGGACTGGCGTCCCATCCAGGAGGGGAATATATACGCCACTGAAACCGGGAAACCAGCCTGGCATGGCTCGAGAAGGAAACATTTATTTTTTATATTTTACATGTAACAACACACAGACACACACACACAAACAAAAGTGTCGAGGGGAGATGAAAAAGAGAACACCATGTCACCTACATTTGCTGAGGTCTAAAAAGAGGTCTTCAGTCCCTTTGTTCAGCTTGGCAGAAGTATGGAAATGTTTGGCACCCACAGACTCTGCATAACTAGAAAAAGAAGGAAGATTTTACAATAATATTCCAGACCGTTTGCAAGACATAGCAACTTTAACAACAACAACAACAAGAACAAAAAGAAGCAAGCCATTTCATTAGTTTTCCTTTCCCTAAATTCATATAGCCATACACATCAAAAATCAGACTCCCTGCAAAAAAAAAAAAAAAAAAAAAAAAAAAAAA
>NC_068982.1:188668945-188677299 GCF_001194135.2 Octopus bimaculoides | reverse complement strand
TGGCCGTTTTCGTGCGGGTGACACGTAAAAGCACCCACTACACTCTCTGAGTGGTTGGCGTTAGGAAGGGCATCCAGCTGTAGAAACTCTGCCAAATCAGACTGGAGCCTGGTGTTGCCATCCGGTTTCACCAGTCCTCAGTCAAATCGTCCAACCCATGCTAGCATGGAAAGCGGACGTTAAACGATGATGATGATGATGATGATGATGAATGTAAATAAATTCCTTGTCGCTGAAGTACAGAACTGTATTATTGAACATATTGTAAATAAAGGGACAACTAAGAGGGAAATCCTCAAAATATCGAGTTGAGTCAGAAGTTTTGCAATATTTTGGTAACTTATTTGCTTTATTCATCAAATTACAACAAAAAGCAGCCTAGAATTCAAAGCAGAGGCCATCGTGTGGCACCGTCTGAAGCCGCCTTTCTGCCAGTTCTTTGATTCCACACCGACACCAGTTCTTGTTCTTCAAGGTGAAGAATTCCTTCACTGAAACTTCTACCTCTTCTTAGTGGATGAAGCATCATGAGCAGAGGAGGTGAACCATGGATTGGAACAAATTATTAACCATCTTACTAACAATAACTCTGAGCACCTTTTCAGACTCCACCTGTCTAACACCTGTGGACATGTTTACAAAGTCAGAAAACAGCACAGCTCCCATGACTTTCGGAAACACTTTTTCACGCTAAGAGTTGCTGAAGAATGGAACAAACTGCCAGCATCAGTTGTTAGTTGTTGGAGCACTGCATCCTTCAAAACTTCCATGCTTCCTGAGATTCGCCAACACTACACCTGATTTTCTCCCCCTCCATACACACGCAAGCATGGATCTGACTCATACACTGTTCACTTTTCAGACATCTGTACAATACTGCATATACTTTATGTGCACTTTTGACACGTTGTAGTGCACCTGAGCACTGTATACAATAATTTCATTATTATATATATATAAGTAATAATCCGAGGGAGCTAGGGGCCAGATTATATGCTGGGTGTGGCATCAGTTTGATCTCCTCAAGTTTCTGGAGTTTATTCCGGGTCTTTCAAGCGGTATGAGGTCTTGTGTTGTCTTGCTGCAGATTTTTGCCAAACAATGGCCTTCATCTGCTGTAGATGTTTGGAATACAAGTTGGCATCGATGATTTAACCGTTTCGAATGAACTTTTGAATTTTGCCCTCATAATTCCACGAGATGCAGAGCATCACCTTGTGTAAGAAACATCCATGCTTGACGACAAGTTCTGGAAGCTGGCACTTGCTTAACCACTGCTTTTATGCGGAAAGGAATCTCCTTCGGATTATCACTTGCTCCAATCCATGGCTCACTTGTGGCACTCACAATGCTTCAGCAACCAAGAAGAAGTAGAAGGAATTCTTCCCCTCAAAGGACAAGAACTGGTATCAGTGTGGGAGCAAAGAACTGGCTGAAAGACGGCTTCAGACGGTGCCACACGATGGCCTCTGCTTGCAATGCTCGACTGCTTTTGTTGTAACTTGACCAATAAAGCAAATACGTTACCAAAATATTGCAAAACGTCTAACTCCACACAAATAATTCACGACGAAATATTTTATTAGTAAACTTACCTTTCTGCATCGGATACGGACACATGCCGTTCTTTGTCTAAGTCTATTTTATTACCGGCAATACACAAACAGATGTCATTCCCTAGCATTTTGCGAAGTTCTTTCACCCAGTTCTTAACCTGATTCAGGAAAGAAAAACAAAGTGGAAACATCAGATATAAAAGAATTCTGGTTTCATTTTCGTTATTAAGAAGATAAATTACATTTAAAATCAACTAAGGGGAAATAACTCCTGATTGAACAAAAATAATGTTCTTGTTCCAATAATTCACAAATTATTATTAAAATATTCTAGACGGAGGTTGCAGTGGCGACGACCACCACCACCATTTTAACGTACAATTTCCATGCTTGCATCGAGCAGACAGAATTGTTGTGGCAGACGCGCTTCCCTGTTTCCAAGCAAGGTTTCCCTATCAGCAGAAATGATTTTCGTAGAAGATTAGAAACAACGAACATCGATTGTATGACAGTGATGCTCATTTACAACCAATACATAATGCTAAGTGAAGGGAATGCACAGACAAACGAATCTATATCATAAATTGCAACAGGCTTCTTTCAATTTCCGTTCACCAAATCCATTCACAAGTCTTTGGTTAAGACAGGGTTAGTAAAATACATTTGCCTGAAGTGTCATGCAATGGGACTGAACCGAAAACCAGATGGTCAACACCAGAGTCACTCAGCCTGCTAGAAATATCATCTCTATTCAACCACAAATTCTTGCCAACATTCGCTACATCCTACGGAAGTAGGGGAATTTTTAAAAAATACACAGAAAAGATTGCTTTTTATAAACCAGCGGAAGATGATTGATAAAGCTGTGACTGAGTTTGAGATGGTCGAATGTTTAAGTAGAGGAATTTCTTTCTGGATTGAACAACAGACTACGACAAATCACACGAGCACAAGGTTTGATCCCTGTACTCAATACTCAGATGAACTGTGGCTTTGTAGAATTAAAGTGTTCTAATTGAGGAATCTGCAGTAGAACTAAAAATTATCATCTTTTAACATTCATTTTCCAAACTTCTTACCTCACAGCTACACCTGCACCTATTTCATGTCATCCTCATCATTGATTAACGTCCGTTTTCCATGCTGGCATGGGTTGGACGGTTTGACTGAGGACTGGCAAGCCAGAATGCTGCACCAGGCTCCAATCTGATCTGGCAAAGTTTCGACAGCTGGATGCCCTTCCTAATGCCAACCACTCCAAGAATGTAGTGGGTGCTTTTTACGTGCCACTGGCATGGGAGCCAGTCAGGTGGACCTGGCATTGATCACATTCGGTTGGTGCTTTTTACGTGCCACTGGCACAGGAGCCAGTCAGGCAGACCTGGCATCAACCACGTTTGGATGGTGCTTTTTACTTGCCACCAGCACCAGAGCCAGTCAAGGGGCACTGGCCACAGCTACAATATTGGTTTTACTTGACCCAACAGGTCTTCTCAAGCATATCATATTGCTCGACGCATCAGGGGTATTCTTAACAGGGCCAGACATGCGTGGCTGCGATCTCTTTTATAAATGATTATAATTTAAGTGATGAACAAATAACTAGAATAATGGTTTTTTTTTTCAAACAATTCTTACTTTTAACACAAATATAAGATTTCATTTTTACCTTTTGGAACGAGTCTATGTCAGTGATATCGTATACCAATATAGCGCCATTGCTGTCTCTGTAATATATGGGTCCTAGAGCATGGAATCTCTCTTGACCAGCAGTGTCCTGGAAAACAACAAAAGAAAACATCTTAACAAAGTGAAGATGGAGCGAAATCACTACCTTTCTACAGAATATATTAAACTTCAGGCAGACAACAGTAGGAAACAGAGGTACCATTCATGAGTGGAAGGGGGATACAGACAGGGTGGTCACAGCTGCTAAGTCACCTTTGATCTCTGGTTATTTTCAAGAACGATTGATCCGAGTCAAGTGTCACTTCCATGGACAACCACTGATTTCCAACATTATATATGGAGAATGTCTTGAGAAAATAATAATAACAAAAGAAGTTCTTTTCCCATCCTACTTAGAATTAGCCAATGATACAACATGTTACTTATAGAAATTTGGAATTAACTTGAAATCTTTACATCAGAAGTTGAATGGTAAATGGTTCAACATTTGTGCTAAGGTTTTGGTGGAGCTTCGTGGGGTTGTTTCAATTTGAAAGAATCTTCAGACTAACTACTATCCAGGAAGTATAGAGTCATTGGTCATATCAACAAGTTCATCAATTGTTCAGTGATGGGCCTCCAAGTTCAGCTTAGGGATTTTCGAGATGTTTTCATTTGTTTGGGAGGTCGAAGATCACCCTGAACGAGGTTGGTCTGCAAGAGACAAGTGAAATGACCATTCCTAAAGTGTGGAAGCCACTCGCAAACTTGTGCTTTGCTCATGGCACAGCAGCCTTGTGAGGCTGTTTCAGGCATGACAAATGTTGTTTGGCTGCTGTTTTCCCCAACAGAAAACAGAATTTCATGGAAGCAAACTCTTCCTTCATTTCAGCCATTGCAAAAAATCAACGAATAAGGGAGAAGCAATGCAAAACAAAGACACACCACACGACAGTATGACTTCACCTGATGCTGCCAGTCAGCAGACTGATGCCTGAGGGTCTCATCAAGTGGATTCTAGCGGCAGAAGCCTGAACTACAATGGTTTTGTTGCATAGAGGATGTTTTTGGTTAGCTGTGGGTATCCCCTCGTATATGTGTGTGTTATCATCTTCCACATCATTTACACATATGCACTCACACATCCATATACACATGACTATATCTTTGATAGTAAAGATTGTTTGCCAACATAACATGGCAATCCTGGTTTAGGACGAATGTTGCTATAATTTAGCTCCAGGAGATATCATCTCCAGCTGGGCTATATGACATGATCTGTGTCCTTATATTTTCTAACAAGGGAATCTAGCACCCCCACTCAGCTCAAAACAATATCTGCGTACTGCGATTTCTGGGTTATTTCCCTTCATCAGCACAGAATGGGGGTTCTAGATGCCCTTGTTTGAAAATATAAGGACACAGATCGTGTCGTATAGCCAACTGGAGTCGATGTCTCCTGGGGCTAAATTACAGCAACATTTGTCCTAAACCGGGGCTGCCATGTTATGTTGGCAAATAATCTTTACTCCAAAGTACTGTTGCTGAATATCTCTCGTTGTGAGATTTGCAAATAGTAATTTTCTAAGATATCTTTGATATTGAATGAAGAATACTATGGGTATTTAGGGATGGATGAAAATATTTCCTATGAATGATGGTGGAACCTGTAACAAGGAGCATGAAGCCAGGCAATAAAACACTACAACAAAGAAAATACGGTCGTTGGAACTTTCGCCATGCAAATAATTTGACAGTCCACAATGTGTTTGTTGTACAAGTGGTCATACCAAGATTTGGGCTGCTCAGTTGGGTGCTGAATGGGATGTAAGCTATTAATGGTAAAACCTGAAAATTCTTAACCCATACCATAATTTTCCTCATCAGAGATTTAACATTGATCAAAGCAACCTTTAAACATCAAATCATGTCCCTTTGGCAATATTCATTCACCACTGGCAATCGGCTTGGCAGACATCAACAAAATTATCCACCATCTTCCCAACAACCACCTTGGCCACCGTTTTGAATTCCAGAAGTCTCACACTCATGGACAAGCTTACAAAATCAAAAAACAACACAGCACCCATGGTGTTTGGAAACATTTTTTTCACACTTATAATCGTTGAAGCATGGAAATAAACTACTCACCCCAAGACACAACACACATTAAAATCTCAAGGCTTCCTGAAATTCGCCAACAAGGTACCCAATGTCCCCCCCCCCCACCTTTTTTCTTTTTTCCAACGAATCATTCCCAGTTCATTTCCTGAGCATTTTTCTATGTACTGTTCATGTGCTTTTGGCCACTTATTCTGATAAGCTGTAGCATATTCGACGAACAAATATGAAATGGTATTTTATTGCTGATCTGTTAAGTAGCTTGCTTGCCAACCACATGGGCAAGTGTCTTCTACCATAGCCTCGGGCTGACCAAAGCCTTGTGAGTGGATTTGGTAAACGGAAACTGAAAGAAGCCCGTCGTGTATATATATGTGTGTGTGTCTGTGTTTCCCCACCACCACCATCGCTTGACAACCGATGGGGGTGTGTTAATGTCCCGCCCGTCACATAGTGGTTCGGCAAGAGAGACCAACAGAATAAGTACTAGGCTTACAAAGAATAAGTCCTGGGGTCGATTTGCTCAACTAAAGGCGGTGCTCCAGCATGGCCACAGTCAAATGACTGAAACAAAGAAAAGAATTTTAAAAAAATAAAAGAATATAAGAACAAGTTAGTGGTGGTATTTTGGCAGCCCTGTGAAGCTAATCTTAGCAGCTTATCACTGTGTGTGTGTGTGTGTGTGTGTGTGTGTGTGTGTGTGTGTGTGTGTGTGTGTGTGTGTGTGTGTGAAAGTAAATAATCCAGCTGAATTGAACCTATGTCCTCTGGTTAGAGCATAAGCTGCCATCACCACCATCTTTATCAGTCTATTACGATAATGGCTCTCCCCTTCTCACTTTGATTCCTCACCAGTTCAGTCAGTCACAGACATTTCGGTGCAGCGGCAGCATGGTTATTTGGCTACAAACACAACAGATGTGGATCTATATTCACATCCTATGGAAACCATGATTCCACTTCTTCTCGACACTTCCTTACACCTCCACCACCACCACCACCTTCCACTGCCAACAGCTCCTTGCACTTTTAATTCAGCAGGTCTTATCTATTCGCAACATCCTCTTCTGTTCACACCAACTGATGTTTGCAGTGCTTGGCAGCTTTTCTCAGTTCACACACAGCTTGCTTTTTCAGCCAAGTTAACAAACCACATTTAAAATAGTAATTTACTGACTTGTTTTTTCAACCTGCTAGAAATAGCACCCAAATCTCCTCTTTCACATAACAATGCAAAGTTCCAGAAGAAGAGCATAGACTTTATCTGCATTCAAAGCCCATGTTTCACCATTGTAGTTTGTAGACTGGCATCATACAGTCTACCAGAGAGAGAAGCATATCTTTTACCAATACTAACTCTTGCTCCTAAAATTGCAGGTCTTGAGCTAAAATTTGAAATTATTATTATTATTATTATTATTATTATTATGGGGTCATTGCCAGTGCTGCCTGACTGGCCCCCATGCCAGTAGCACATAAAAAGCACCCACTACACTCTCGGAGTGGTTGGCATTAGGAAGGGCATCCAGCTGTAGAAAGCTTGCCAGATCAGATTGGAGCCTGGTACAGCCTTCTGACTTTCCAGTCCTCAGTCAAACCGTCCAACCCATGCCAGCATGAAAAGCAGACATTAAACGATGATGATGATGATGATGTGTGCAAGCTGGCTGAATTGTTAGAGAGTCAGACAAAATGTTTAGCGACATTTCTTCCAGCTCTGGGTTCAAAATTCTGCCAAAGTTGTTTTTGCATTTTATTCTTTCGAGGTTGATAAAATAAAGTACTTTTCAAGTAGGAGGATTGATGTAACTAACTGGCCTTTCCTCTCAAAAGTGCTGGCCTAGCGCTTTAAGAAGAAACCTATTATTATTATTATCATTATTATTCAGAGAAAGACCAGCAAACACCATCAAAGTGAAATATCCAAAGCCCAATCTACCCATCATGACTACTCGTCTGATAAGGGTACACCAGGTGTCACTTACTGTGATCCCTGGTGTACGACAGGGTGACCTCATATCAAGATAAACAGCGTATGACCTTGCAGGTGGGGCCCAGTTAGAATTTTCTTCAGGTTGAGTAGCCCATCCTGCTCAAAAGATCCCTGAATAAGGACTGTTTAAGGATGATGAATAAAACACCAGGTGAATTATTCAAACCTCAGAGAATTCCTCTCAGCACATGGCTATAAAACTCCCCCACTATGCCTTGTAATCAGAGATGCACATATCTTCAGCCACAAAAAGACATGTTCACCTGGTTAAGGTCAAACAACTGACAAACAAATCTGTGGTATGGAGAAGAATATTTGTTGTAGCCCATCTTTTATGCCAAGACAAAACAATGTACATGATAACACTTCCAATCAGTTAAGATAAGAAGCCATGAGAGTCACTCTTAACAAAAGTCATTCACACAATGTCCCATCTGCGCTTACAAATTTAAACTGTCTTTATTAACAATGTGCGAATGTTTTAGTTTAACTTGTGAAAATAAACAACCGATTGGTAGATTGTTATTTTGAATGCTGGATAAAATAGCTTGTAGAATTTGTTCTGGCTGTTTTCTGTCTGAGTTCAAATCCTGCTGAGGTAAACTTTACCTTTCATATTTTTTATGGGCATGAGTAAGAAAATCAGGCGAGATTCCTAGCTGTACCTGGTTCCAGCTCTTTAGATTCTGAATCGGATTTCCCCAAGTTATTAATGATTCGAGTTATTCACCTGTTCAACCTACACCTGACCAATGTAATCAAGTAGATCTACAATTAGTTATGGCTGTGTAGTAAGAAGCTTGTTTTGTAACCACATGGTTCCGGATTCAGTCCCACTGCATGGCACCATGGTCAAATGCCTTATACTATAACCTCAGGCCAACCAAAGCCTTGTCAGTAGATTTGGTAAATGGAAACTGAAAGAAGCCCATTATATATGCGATGGTGGGGTGGGTAGGGGGGGAACAAGCACAGACACATAAACACATGCACACACACATATATAAATATATATA
>NC_068982.1:188660587-188668656 GCF_001194135.2 Octopus bimaculoides | reverse complement strand
ATATATATACATATATATACGACGGGCTTCTTTCAGTTTCCGTCTACCAAATCCACTCACAAGGCTTTGGTCAGCCTGAAGCGCTATGGTAGAAGACACTTGCCCAAGGTGCCACGTAGTGGGACTGAACCCGGAACCATGTGGTTGGTAAGCAAGCTTCTTACCACACAGTCACTCCTCAATCAAACAGGATCAATAATGAATAATGAACAGGTTGTGTAGAGGAGTAACAAAAACATCACTCAACTCTCTACGATTCCGGTTCAGGCAAAGTTTTGGTTGTGTTTGTATTTTCCACCCTGTTTGTTTTTAAAACGTTCGATTTCTGTGGCAAGGATTAGAATTTTACATAAACTTCTGACTGCTAATCATTCAAGCATGAAATAGCAGAGGAAGTCTATTGTCAGCAAAGCAACTGAAATAAACTGAATAATAACAATAATAATAATGATGATGATAATGATAATAACAATGACAGTAATAATAATAATAATAATAATAAGAAGAATAATAATAATAATAATAATGATAATAATAATGATGATAAAAAAACACAATAAAACCACATTTGCAATGAGTAGAGGCTTGTAGCTTGCAAATATCAATCATTTGTAATAAGCTCTTTCAACATAATTAGAAGAGAGTTTTAATAACACCATCACATGGTTACCTGGCTACATTGAACAGAGTCTACACTGTTAGACACAAATGGACCATGACTTCACCCGAAGAGAGAGAGAGGTGTTGGCATGGCTGTGTGGTTAGGAAACAGGTTTTCCAAACACATGGTTTCAGGTTCAGTCCCACTGCATGGAACCTTGGGCAACTGTTTTCTACTACAGCCCTAGGCTAACCAGAAACCTTGTGAGTGGATCTGATAGATAGGGGATGGTGCCACGTAAAAAGCATCCAGTACAATCTGTAAAGAGGTTGGCATTAAGAAGGGCATCCAGCTGTAGAAACCATGCCAGAGCAGACAACTGGGACTTGGTGTGGGCCCTGGCCTTATCAGCTCCTGTCAAACCTCCAGCCCATGCCACTATGGAAAACTGGTGTTAAATAATAATGAAACGAGAAGAAGTCCATTGTGCACGCGTATGTGTGTGCGTGTGTGTGTGTGTGTGTGTGCGTGTGTATGTGTGTGTGTGTGTGTGTATGTGTGTGTGTGTGTGCGTGTGTGTATCTTGTGAGATTCAAAAATAGTAATTTAAAAACGTAGTATTTTTTCAACAGAAATATGGGGCAATTAAACGATGATAATGATGAGGATGATGATGAGGATGATGATGAGGATGATGATGAGGATGATGATGAGGATGATGATGTGTCCAGTAGTAAGATGAAAAGCTTTTATCGACTGAGCTTAACCAAGCAATTAGTAAACAACCCCCACTGCCACCAAGGGTGGGGTGGGGGTCATGGTGGGGGTGGCTAAGAATCTATGAATTAATAACAAATAGTAAATCATCAAATGCCTTCACATCTAAAATACTGAAATTAATTATAGTTTGCAGCCCAGAACGAGAAAGATAAAAATAAGGACAACAATGACGATTGCTAATTTGAAATTAGGTTAAGAAATGTCAGCTGAATCATTACTTGATGTGAGTCACAGAGAGAGTCAAGACAGCTTTTAAACACTCTTCTGAATAATTTCTATGTTTCTGCTTAACATAGAAATACAATATATTCTGTTATTAATAAAAAAAATTAGCTGTCTTTTAAATTTTAAAATGCCTTTTCAACTTTATCTAATTATTTCATCTCAATCATGCTTGAGAAGCTGTAGTAGGTCACTGGAGTTGCAGGTAAAGTTCACTTCTCTAGAAATATGTATATATAGCAGAATATATATATATATATATATGGCAGAATAATATATTAGGTCATTACATATGTAGAGCATTTGAAGGCCACCTGCTTGACAGACTTTATTTATTTATTTATTTCATTTAACTTTAATTACACAATACATCACCACTTATCTTCCAAATACTAATTCACAGAGAAGAACTCTGCAATCTGTCCGTCTCCACTTTCTGCAGAGAAACTCTGACACCTTGCCTCTCTGCCCTCTCCTCAACCACTGTTTCGGTTTCACTTGCCATGCTGGCAATGGAAGTGGACAGGTCACTGCTCTACTTGCTGCATCAGAGAGTTACATCTCTGATATTTGCCTATAACTGGATGACCATTCCTAACACTGACCACTGGTGTTGTTTTTTTCTTTTTTCTTGTAGCACCATTACTAGAAAGGTTGTTATGCTTTTGACCAGGCTAAACGGGCCTCTTGATCCCAACACTTAACTGGGTGCATCTTATAGTAGCACCAGCATTACAGAGGGGGTGAGGGTGAGGGCCTGGTGACCGGCAATAAATGATGAGAGAGTACACAATGTGGATGTTGGGCACCAAACAGTGACGTGAGGAATAGAATGAGGAACATGCATGCATCTCAAGAGAGCTAGTAGGGTGATGAGGATGTGAGAATGGGATAGGTGGAGTGTTGGAGAGAGGGTCAGATAGCATCTCTGGTTTTACTGAAACAATGAGTGTATGATAAGCCAAATTTTTGCAAAGGAGTATTTGAAGCCATGATGATCATGCTTTTCCCAAAGCATAAGCGAGAAGGCTTCAACGGTGTTTGCTCCTCTGAAGAGGCTAGTTTCATACCCACTCAGAGTGTAGTGGGTGTTATTTTTTACATGCCATTGACCTGACACCAGCATCAGCCACGACTACGGTCTCACTTGGCTTCACAGCTCAACACAAGCATGGTATATCACCAAAGGTCTCGGTCACCTGTCACTGCCTCCATGAGGCCCAACACTTAAACAGTGTATTTTAGGTGCCAGTCAGATGGCACTGGCATCGGCCACAACTATGATTTCACTCGGTTCGACAGGTCTTCACAAGCACAGCATATTGCCCAATGGTTGAAGGGGTGCTCTTAATGGGTCAGTTGCAGGACACTGGCATTGGCCATGCCTATGATTTCCTCCATAGAAATCTCCACTGTGTCTAATGGTTCTTTCACAGGAAAATCAACAACTTTCTGGAATTCCTTGTTCTTCTTACAACCTACAACCATTAACTCACAGGTGCTCAAGCTGAGTACAAACCACATCAATCTTGGGAGGGGGCAGACTTGTTAAAGCCACATCCCTGTCCCTTTTACCAACAAAGCCATATTTAAAAAAAAAACACAAAAAAGATCAAACCAGCAGCAAGTCATGAATGACTTCACAACAACACATTACACTCTGGTGTCATGAAGTCATACAAACAATATAACATCACTTAGATGTAGAAGAATTTGCAATTAAAAAGTTAATTGAAATCATACTCAACAACAAAGAAAAAAGATTCATAGGACCCCCCACCCTCCCCAAATAGTAATTAGTTTTTTTAAAAACAATTCAACATCTAAATACAATAGTTCATGTGAGTAGCAGTCATTAACGAAGTGATTCCCAAATGGTATGCAGCAAAGCATATCTCGGTCCACCACATAGTTTGAAAATTTTCATTTTGAATCATCATCATCATCATCCTCATTATCGTTTAACGTGTGCCTTCCATGCTGGAATGGGTAAGAGTGATCGACAGGAGCTGGCCAAGCAGAAGCCTGCACCAGACTTCTGAGACTGTTTTGGCAGCAGGATTTTTGCAGCTGGATGCTCTTCCTAACACCAACCACTCGGCAGAGTGGACTTAGTGCTTTTCATATGACACAAGCACAGGTGAGGTCAGTTTTGGCAAGGTTTTTACAGCTGGATGCCCTTCCAAATGCCAACCACTTTACAGTGTGGACTGGATGCTTTTTAAGTGGCCCCTGCACTGACAGGGTCACCAAGTAATTAGCAAGACAAAAAAATCTTTTGAGAGGGGAGGGGCATTGGAGGAGGGAATCTTGTGTCAGATGATGAAAGGTTATAGTAAGAGAGAAACAAGTGTCTTGCTGTAGAAGAGGTACAAGGTTTACTCAGCCGAAGGTGGAGAGAGAGAGAGAAAGAGAGAACATAATAGATGGTGGTAAAATGCCAGGTATACTTAATTTAATTGTAAGAAAACAAAGAAAAAGAAAAACTGGGTGGAGTGCGGGGATTAAGCAGCAGAAGCTGGGGGTAGGATGTACACCCCCAGAACAAATGGAGTGTTCAGCTTCATCCTGTGGACATGGCTGTGATGGTGTTGCTGTGGAGAATGTCTAGCAACACTTGCTACAGCAGCCAACCCCACCTCATGGGACTCCTTCCTCAGAGAGGTTGCACTTATCCTCCTCATTCAACAACTCAACTGATTGGGTTAATTGTGTTAATTACAAATAAAATACAAACAATATAAAGAGGAATCACTTTAATGGTGGCCAAATAAAATGTATCAAAACTTACCCAAAGAGATAAATTCACTCGTTTGCCACCAATGTTGATTTTTTTATTTAGACAAGAGGCCTAATAAATAAAAAGAGAAAAGGAAAAAAAAAAGAGATTATTTAGTTTCAACTGGAACTAAACAAATCGTTGTAGATCTGGCATATATATATTTCTATTAACACAATGGCTGTCACACAAGTTTGAACATGTATAAAACATTAAATCTTAAAAGTAGATGGAGATGAAATTCTTGTTTGTTGAACACGTTGACTCCCACATGTCCTGCCAGTGGGGCATGGTGGTCTGTCAGCGAGTCCTGCATGACCCACCAGCAGGTTGTTTTTTTAATCTCTTTCCTAAGGGCTTCCTGAGAGCTGGAATGCTCCGATTGCTTTGATTTGTCCTTTTGTTACACTAAGAGAAACAATTTTTTATAGATTTCTTTCGTCTTTCTTCTGATTTCATCTTGTAATGGAGGTAAAATAAAAGACTGAATATTGACAAAATTTTATTTGTCAATGAAACCAAAATAATTCATTTTGAAAAAAAATTGGTAGATTTTCCAATAGAAACAGAATGGAATGAAAAATATTTTACTTGCCATGGAAACCAAAATAGTTCTTTTTGAAAAGATTTCGATATCTTTCAATAGAAAAAAAACCCCCAAAATTTTTAATTAGCCATGGGTGTGTTGTGTGATATCTAGGATGTGACATGAACCACACAACCCTCTGGTGGGACATGGGTATCTAATGCTACCTTTGTGACCCTTATCTCACATGTGGTGTAATGTAAAAATATTACGCCGTTCAGAGGAGAGTGACATGTATGCATAGATGGGGGTCAGAGGTTAATGTAGTGAATCATGTACAAGGATGGAGATGCGATCAATGGTTAATGTATCAATATTAAGGGTAAAGGAGGTAAAAGAAACATTTCAGGAAGTGGGAGGTGATGAGTGGCAGCAGAGGAAGGATGGAGAGCATCGGAATAATAAAGCTGGAAATGGATTAGAAAAGAGGGAAAGGAAGAGGAGAGAAGTACAGGAACAGAGACGGAGGTCAGATATATTAGATAGAGAGATAGAGAGAGAGAGAGAGAGAGAGAGAGAAAGATAGATAGATATATATATACAGGGTGCGACGGGTAAATTGTTGTCATTTTATATTTTTAATTTGCGCATGTGCATTGTTTGTTTTTGATTTTATTGACTACACAGTGTAGTAGGGGCAGTTGGGCACTGTCTGTAAGAAAAACAGCACTATGATGCAGTTCACTCTGCCAGAAATTTGGAAATGACATGCTGTATGGTTTGGCATTCGTACCAGAAGTTCCAATACAAACATTTCACAATGTTTAGGTGTCAATCTGAGGACAGTAGAAGCTGAGAACATGCCCCAAGAATGATAAAAATCAAATATCCAGTCAACATCATGGTGTTTGGAGTGATCACTGGTGATGGCGACGTTATGCCTCCATTCATCTTCCAACATGGCCTCAGAATGGAGGCCTACATCAAGTGCCTGGAGGTAGTGCTGCCTTGGGTCAAGAAGGTGGCTGCTAGAGGACCCTATGTCTGGCAACAGGACTCTGCACCAGGCCACAGAAGCAGGAGAACCCAGTCATGGCTGTCAGACAATTTCTGCAATCACACCACCCCTAACATCTGGCCAATTACTCCCCAGACTGCAACCCCCTTTGTCATTATGCATGGGGCACAGTTGAACGAGGGACCAACAAAACTTTTTAACTCCTTGTGACACACCAAAGATGAACTGAAGGCAAGGATTATGGCAGCATTCACCAACTTAAACAAGGAGATTCCAAAGTTGCCTGGAGGCCGTCGTTGAGGCCAATGGCGATTTTATTGAATAAATTTACTCTTTAGTATTTCAAGATATTTTTATGTAATTTTGATAAATATATCTTAAAATGAGATGCCAGTATTATTTTCATTTTTGCGTAATTTAGATGACAATTTATTCATCGCACCATATGTATATATATATATAAGGTTGAGGAGGGTATTGGATTTAACCAAACCCAAGAGTATACAGGTAATACCGAGTAAGTGCTGTATACCGACTAGTTTTGCCCCAGTCGTCGTATGAACAGGATTGGGGATTATAAGTCGTGTATTAGCATGTGCAGATATAAATTTCAGCACATCACACTCACTATCACTTCATACTAAAACTCTCCGCCTATGGATATAATAATCGATTCCTTTACTATTTCTGTCTCCGATGAAGGGAAGTACTGGATCTTCCCAGAAACAGCTGTAAGACTATCCATAAAATATATTTCCAACTTTACCATTGCTCTCTTTATCCTTTTATATATTATATATATATATATATATATATCCCTTGTATGCTCAAGCACAAAACCCATGCACAAGTATACACATACACAACTGCATTTTATCAAATTTCTCGTGCTTGATTTAGTTGAAGTATTATCTACTAGAAAATTGACACTTTTATGTGTAATTTAATTCACAGTCAACTATCAAACAAGTTCTTTTGGGCTTTTTTCTTCTTTCACTCTCTCAAAATCTTCAGTACAGCTTCACATTTACCAAAATTATACTTTCCCCATCATAACCATCAAGACTTCCTGTACTCGGCACCATGCTCCATCATTTAATCTACAACAACGTTTTTATAAATCACCTGCCTCCGTTTCCCCAAATCCTTTAACTGAAGCAGGTTCTACCAACTCATTTCTTGCTTGTATTCTGTTTATTAGTTAGCCACGACTGAGCAGACCTGAAGGCCTTATCTGGCTTTTCAGTCTGGAGTGGGTGTATGTGTAGGGGTGAGAATGATAACGTAAGTTGGGTGACAAGTCCAACATGGACTGTGGCAACTTAGATTCATGTACCAGTCACAGAAGTCTGTTACACAATAAAGCAAATTTTAAAACATAATGAAGCAGAGGTTAATAATTAAAAACCGGTAAACACATTTAATACATTTTTAAATGAAGATTATATATATATATATATATATATCATCAACACCAGGCTCCAAACTAAATTTGGCAGAGTTTCTACAGCTGGATGCCCTTCCTAACGCCAAGAGGTGATGCAGTACGATCATTTTAAGCAGCTCCATTTAACTGAACAATGCAATCATTACATCAATTTAAATGCAGCGCTATCCTCAGCTGCACAAATAAATAAATTTTTTTAATCAGTTGGATACATTATATATATATTGTATCGGAACTTACATACCATGCACAGGAAACTTTTTACCACTTCTATACAACACCACTTTACTCGAATAATGGAACTGCAACTACAATATCTTTATATTTTTATTTCTACTTTCCTTCTCTTATTTCCCTCTATTTTCCCTATCTCCTCTTTTTCCATAATAATTTCCTTATTTCGAACTCAAACATTTACCTCTCTCACATCGTCTCTGATGAAGGGATATCCATAATATCCCAGAAACAGCTGTAAGACTATATCTCTTTCCTTATAAATGTCCTGAAAACTCATCACAGCCTTGGCTTTGTTATCTGTTTTCGTCTAATATATATATATATATATATATATATATATTTTTAAATTAATATAAACAGTAGTTTGCAATGATTCATTGAAAAAGAGAATTATAAGTGTCACTAGATGTGACTAGGGTGTTAGGAAACACCCACATTGCTAGAAATAAGAGCCAAAAT
>NC_068982.1:188657861-188660070 GCF_001194135.2 Octopus bimaculoides | reverse complement strand
TATATATATATATATATCGTGGAGGTGCAATGGCCCAGTGGTTAAGGCAGCAGTCTCGTGGTTATAGGATTGCAGTTTCAATTCTCAGACTGGGTGTTGTGTTTATTGAGCGAAAACACCTAAATCTCCACGAGGCTCCAACAGGGGTGAGTGGGGGTGGTGAACCCTGCTGTACTCTTTCACCACAACTTTCTCTCACTCTTTCTCCCTGTTTCTGCTGTACCTGCATTTCAAAGGGGCCAGCCTTGTCACACTCTGTGTCATGCTGAATCTTCCCCGAGAGCTACATTAAGGGTACACTTGCACACTAATTTCACGAGCAGGCTGTTCCGTTGATTCAGTTGAATTAGGTACTTGCTAGTTCCATATAGCCCACACACCTCAACAATATTATTCAAATTCTTTTATTCTCTTACTTGTTTCAGTCATTTGACTATGGTCATGCTGGAGCACCGTCTTTAGTCGAGCAAATCGACCCCAGGAGTTATTCTTTGTAAGCCTGGTACTTATTCTATCGGATCTCTTTTGCCGAACTGCTAAGTTACGGGGACGTAAACAAACCAGCATCGGTTGTCAAGCGATATTGGGGGAACAAACACAGACACACAAACACACACACACACATAAACATATATATGATGGGCTTCTTTCAGTTTCCGTCTACCAAATCCACTCACAAGGCTTTGGTCGGTCTGAGGCTATAGTAGAAGACACTTGCCCAAGGTGCCACGCAGTGGGAATGAACCCGGAACCATGTGGTTGGTAAGCAAGCTACTTACCACAGAGCCACTCCTGCGCCTATTTTGTTGATCTTATCTTCATGGAATAGTATACAATATATATATATATACAATATATATATATATATATATATATATATATATATAAAGAGAGAGAGAAAGAAAAAGAAGCATGATAATGGCAGGGTGAATAGTAAGTTTATTAAAATAATTACTGTGATAAATCTCGTAACTTTCTAAGGAAAGAAAAAAAAAATCAGAAGAAAAATGCTAAAAGGAGAATATGATCTGATATGCAGACAACTAGGCCACACACACACACACACAGTTTGTTTAAACTGATAATTAATAGCAACATGTAACCAAAAGACCTTTGGTACTAGACACACACAAACATATATAACACAGCAGACATACGCATGCATATTTTTATACAAATATATATATACACACACACACACACACACACACACATATACATACATACACACACACACACACACACATTATCATCATCATCGTTTAACATGCTCCTTCCGTGCTGGCCAGGCAGGAGCCTGTACCAGACTTCTGTGTGTGTTTTGGCAAGTCTTTTTTTATGGCTGGATGCTCTTCCTAACACCAACCACTCCAGAGTGGACTGAGTGTTTTTTTATGTAGCACAAGCACAGGCGAGGTCAGTTTTGGAATGGCTTTTTTTTTTCATAGTTGGATGCCCTTCCAAATGCCAACCACTTTACAGTATGGACTGGATGCTTTTTAAGTGGCACAAGCACTGGCATCAAATAATTTTCAAGACAAGGATCGCTCAAGAGGAGGGGATCTTGTGTCAGATGATGAAAGGTTATAGTGAGACAGAAACAGGTGTCTTGCTGTAGGGGAGATACATGGTTACCTGGCCAGAGAGAGAGAGAGAGAGAGAGAGAGATGAACACAGAAAACAGGTGTGCTGCTGTAAAGGAGATACATAGTTAGTTAACCTGAAGGAAAAGCAGGGGGGAGAGACAGGGAGACAGCAGGCATGTAAGAGAGAGCAAGAGAGAGAGAGAGAGGGGTCATTGTTTTAATGTCCAATTCCTATGCTTGCATGGGTCAGACAGAAATCCCTGAGAATTTCTACAGTTGAAGGTCCTTTCTGTCCCCAACCCTCACTTGTACTACTTCCCAGTGGCTGGTCAGGTTTCAGTAGATGATTGGGAAAAAAACAACACTGCTTGTATGCCATTACTGCGCAGTTTCAAGACAAAGAGACAAACTCTTTCTCTCCCTCACACAAAACATATATGGTGCACATCTTTCAGTTTTCATTGACTGCACCATACAGTGGTAGTGACCCTGAAACCATGTAAGAGGGAAATAAACTTCTTAAACACTTATCACCTACTATATAAATATGCATATACGTACATACATACAATCATATATATATATATATATATATATATATATATATACATACACATACATAC
>NC_068982.1:188644350-188657851 GCF_001194135.2 Octopus bimaculoides | reverse complement strand
ACATACATACTTATACACATACATACATATATATGCACCCCCCCCCCGATAGCTATGTAAACTTCTGCAGAGATTTTGCTACAGTTGTAGCACAGTTGAAATGGACAATCTAAATTGAAAGCAAGTTGATAAGCAATCAGCAGCGACGAAATACCAAGTGATAGGGGGAAGGAGGTGAAGGGGTGCCAGAAGTGGAAACTGCATGCACGTGTATATGTGTGTACGTGTGTGTGTATGTATGTGTGTGTGTATGTGTGTATGTATGCAGGTCAGGTGATTAATGAGTAGCTTTATGTTTTCTATTCAGCACAATGGTTACTCATTTTCATAAAAAGCATATTAAACTCCTCCATTGCAATTAAAAGAAGGAAACAACCCAATAGTAACACTGTCGTATTATATTAATAATTAAGACTATAGAGACTTATGTCACCAGGCATCAGCCGGGTCACACATGAAAAGCATTTTCCCTTCTTATGTTCTACTATTCTTTTTTCAATCTGTATACAACGGAGGAGTCCACAAAACAGCAGCCTCCCACTCATCTTGACTGATAAGAGGTCTGCTAGAAATAACAGCCAAATTCTGTAGAGTGTCTTTGGAATGCAGCCATGCTGGAGCACCACCTTTTTTGTTATTTTTAACCTGGTGTATTTTCCATTGGTCTTTTTGCCAAACAGCTCAGTTACAAGGATGTAAACACACCAACACCAGTTGTCAAGCTGTGGTGGGAGACAAACACAGACACAAAGACACACGCATATGACAGGCTTCTTTCAGTTTTCATCTGGAAAATCCACTCACAAAGCTTTGGTCAGCCGAAATCTATAGTAGAAGGTGCCATGCAGTGGGATTGAACTAGGAACCATATGGCGAGGAAGCAAACTTCTTACCACACAGCCATGCCTGCACATAGAGAAAAAGGTCACAGGTGGAAAACCTTTGATCAAAGATCTGCTCAATCAATGCTGGCCTGGACTTAAACATCATCATCATCGATTAACGTCTGTTTTCTATGCTGGCATGGGTTGGACAGTTTGACTGAGGACTGGAAAGTCAGCGGCTGCACCAGGCTCCAATCTGATCTGGCAGAGTTTCTACAGCTGGATGCCCTTCCTAACGCCAACCACTCAGAGAGTGTAGTGGGTGCCTTTTTCATGCCACTAGCATGGGAGCCAGTCAGGGGGCAATAGCATCGGCCACATTTGGATAGTGCTTTTAATGTGCCACCAGAATGGGAGCCAGTCAGGGGGCACTGGCCACAGCTATGATCTTGGTTTTAAAACCTCTCCTATTTTATACAGCCATTGATGTGGCCCTAGTGAAGTTAGGCAGGTGGTAACAATGTTGTCTTCATGTTTTACCGTTTATTTCCTGTTAGCATCAGAGCTTGGACTGGTGCACAAGGTGTGCATTTGCTTTAAGACGTGGGAGGTTTCATCGTTGCACCTGCTGACAGTAGAAACAACTAGTATGACTAAAGATGACTGTGTTGGAACACTAAGCAGGAGCAGGGGTCGGTGGTTCCAGTTACAGGGCAATTATCTAATGATGTCTTTTAATCGAGTTCTGGATGGAAAAAAAAAAAAAAAAAAACCCCAAAACAAAGCAAAATACAGATTTGTTTCCTGAAAACTAATCTCAGTTGGAATAAATAATTTGTTTTATATCCATTGCTGCTCAATTAAACAGATATTAACTCTTTTGACACCAACTCATCTAAGACTGTCCTTGGTTCCATGATACAAAACATCCTACTTGAAAAAGGGATCTAAATTCAATCAATATGTAATTTTGATAGGTTTTTAAGTTCCAAGATTAACCAGATTAATAATTATTTCAAATTTTTGTCAGAAAGGCAGCTTGGGGGAGGTAGGGGTGATGAGTCGATTACATCGACCCCAGTGTTCAAATTGTACTTATTTTATTGACCTCGAAAGGATGAAAGGCAAAGTCGACCTCGGCGGAATTTGAACTCAGAATGTAGTGACGGGCAAAATACCGCTGAGCATTTCGTCCAGCGTGCTGACGATTCTGCCAGCTCGCTGCCTTAAACATCAGATTAATAACGACACAGTCATTGTTTTTAAAAGTCGTCATTATTTCTAAAATTAATTGAAACAATGGCAGTGTATTTATTGTGTCAAAGAAGTTTCAGTAACTTATTTGCTTTATTCATCAAGTTATAACAAAAGCAGCCTAGAATTCAAAGTAGAAGCCATCGTGTTGCACCATCTGAAGCCACTTTTCTGCCATTTATTTGATCCCACACTGATACCAGTTCTTGTCCTTTGAGGTGAAGAAATCCTTCACTGAAGCTTCCACCTCCTCTTGGTTGATGACGTGAGCCATGGACTGGATAATATGCTGGGAGTTTATTCCAGGTCATTCAAGCAGTATGAGGTCTTGCTGCTGAAGAGCTCATTTTCCGTTAACCAATGCTGAGTACTTTTGCTACATAATGGCACACATGCACTCCACCTGTTGGCATTGATGGTTCAACCGTCCAAAATGACCTCGTAGTGAATCATCCACTCGTAATTCCATCAGACACAGAACATCACCCTGTCTTTGAAATGCCTATGTTTGGCAACAGGTTCCAGAAGCTGGCTCTGGCTTCACTACAGCTTATGCATGTTAGGAAGTGTGGAAAAATGTCTCCCTTCAAGGGTTACTCGTGCCAATCCATAGCTCACTTCCTGCACCAAAATATGGCAAAACTTTTGACTCAACACAAATATGGAAATGAAAGGCTTAGAGAGATTCTTGATGGTGCAACAAGTGAACAGTTACTGAACTGATGGTGACAGCGAGTCAATGGGAAACTTGAAACATGTTGTCTTCCTTTCTCCATCAACAGGTTTGAGCTCACTACCTTAACATTAACAAAACACAAATGATACAGTGAAACTGCTGTTCAAACTGAACTATAACTCCTAAATGAGAATTGAATGTCTTGACCTTAGCAACACAACAGTTCTGCTGACAATACGTACTGTCAACCTTTGGAATAACAAGTCAACTTCCAACCTATTTTGTCATCTTTGTTAAACAGCTGAATTATTGAACAATAATATTTTACATTATTTTTCTATTTGGTCTGCAGGATTCTTGATGTGAATTTATGTGTTGAAACAAATCTTGTTGTATCTTGGGAGGGTTTTACACCAATAATAACACATGCACTAGTTCAATATCACTTCTTTGTTAGTCAATTGGTTACTTTCACACTCTTGCCTTCTCTTCTAAGCAAATACACATCTACATACACACAAGCATAAAACCAATTCTTGGACAGACTCGGGGAAGACCTTGAAGGGAAAGGGCAAGTCATTACAAACATGACAAATAACGATGAAAGGACTTTGACTGAAAAAACAATCGATTGTTTAACCATCACATTAAACAAATGATTGATTAGTTAGTTGGTTAGATAGTTAACCAACTGACTAATAATAACGAAGTGATATTGAACCAGTGCATGTGTTATCAGTGGTATAATGACTCTCAAAACAACAATATTTTGCAAGTATATCTTATTAAAAGTTTTGCACTGTATTTATTAACCCTTTTGGAACTAACCTGCCCCAGAATGCTCCTGGTTCTATCATACAAACTTCCTGTTTGAGTGCAATTCTACTGAATTTTCATACCAATTTATGTTCTAAAAACAGTAGCTTAACCCTTTAGTGCTTGCATTATTCTACCAAATTAATGCTTTTTCATCCACATTGTTTTGAACTAATCATGCATTATCTTGTAGCTATGAGATTTCAATGAGGTAACTGTTAATTTTTAAAATGATATTGTAGGGTTGGTGTGAGAGACCAGATTTGGCCAGTTTGAACATAAAACAAACAGAATACTCTCGGACGGATATGGCCGGTTTAAATGCTAAAGGGTTAACAATGACAGATTTTATTTTATTAACTTCTTTGGCTTTGTTTCCATTTATTTTGGAAATGACAGAGTATTTCAACAAATATGGTAACAAAAGTATTAATTAAAGAATTTCAGTTGGAAGATTAACATTGGTAATTAAACAATAAATAAACATGGTTCCTGGTTCATTCCCACTGCATAACTTGTTGGGCAAGTGTCTTCTATGATAACCTTGGGCTGACTAAAACCTTGTGAGTGGATTTGGTAAATGGAAACTGAAAGAAGCCCATTGTGTATCTACATATGTATGTGTGTGCCTCTGCATCTGTGTCTGTCCCCCATCATCGCTTGACAACCAGTGCTAGTTTGTTTATGTTCCCATAACTTGGCAGTTTGGCAAAGAAGACCAATAGAATAAATACCAGGATAGAAAGAAATACTGGAGTTGATTCATTTGACTAAACATTCATCATGACGGTGTCCCAGCATGGCCACAGACTGAATGAAACAAGATAAAATTCCATACTGCAAAGATGTCATAAGCACAAGATCCAACACAACTTGTTATCTAACTGTCTGAAAGTAGTAGCAAAACCTTCAACAAATTCTTTAACTTCTTTGATCCTTTCACATTAAAAATGGCCAGATCCAGCCTTTCACACCTACCCTACAATGCCACTCTAAAAATAAACAATCATATCATCAAAATCACAAAGCTAAGATATAAACCACAATTAATTCAAAACAATAATAATAATAATCATCATTTTGCATTTGTTGTCCATGCTGGTATGGGTTTGATGGTTCGACCAGGGCTGACAAGCTGGAAGCTGCACCAGACTCCAATCCGATTTGGCATGGTTTCTATGACTGGATGACCTTCCTAATGCCAACCGCACCAACAATGTAATGGGTGCTTTTACATGCCTTTTCCAAGACACTGGTATGTGCCAAGACTGCGATTTTACTTGGCTTGATGGGTCTTCTTCTCAAACATGGCATAAAGCCAAAGGTCTCAGTCATTGCCTCTGTGAGGCCCAACGCTCAAAATATGCTTTTTACATGCCAGTGACATGACACCCATGCTGGTGGCACATGAAAAGCACCTTCTGAGCATTGGGCCTCACAGAGGCAAAGTGGCCAATGTCAGTGAATAAATAAGCATTACGTTTGAATGCTAAACGGTCATACATGGTTTCCCCTCTTCACTTCAATCTCATCAAGATCAACCCCAAATTCATCATCGTCAATCTTGATTACGTTGTCATCTCCTTATCATCGTCAACGTAAATGTCATCACTGTGAAACGAAGTGAATTTCTTCATGAAGAAACTTCTTTGGCATCAGTGACTCCTGTCATTGAATTGTAAAAGAATTTAAACATTAAAAAGTTTTGTAAATGATTACAAGTTTCTCTATAATATAAATTGTTGCACCATTCACACACGACAGAGTGTAAGCAGCCCGAGAGAAATGTTAGACATAAGAAGCATCAGATGTGGCATGCAAGAGATACGTTTGCATTGGTATGGTCATGTACTGCGGATGGATGAGGAGAGCTGTGTGAAGAAGTGCCACTGCCAAAAAGTGGAAGGAATCTGGGGTAGAGGGAGACCCAGGAAGACGAGATGAGGTGGTGAAACATGACCTTCGAACGTTGGGCCTCACAGAGGCAATGGCAAAAGATCGAGACCTCTGGAGGTATACTGTGACTGAGAAAACCCGGCAAATAAAGTGAGTCCACAGCTGTAACCTACACCAGTGTCACATAACCAGTCCACTCAAAAGTTCCTTTGGATCGTAGGGTGACATCCGTGCTTGAGGAGACCTGTTCAGTCAAATACATCAACATCAAATCAAATGGAAATTGTAGTAGTAACCCTTGTGCCGGTGGCATGTAAAAAGCACCATCCAAACGTGGCCGATGCCAATGCTGCTTTAACTGGTTTCCGTACTGGTGGCATGCAAAAAGCACCATCTGATCATGGTTGATGCCAGCTTCTCTGGCCCCTGTGCCGGTGGCACATAAAAAGCACCCACTACACTTTCGGAGTGGTTGGCATGAGGAAAGGCATCTAGCTGTAGAAACACTGCCAGATCAAATTGGGGCCTGGTGCAGCCTCTTGACTTCCCAGACCCCAGTCAAACTGTCCAGCCCATGCCAGCATGGAAAACGGATGTTAAACGATGATGATGATGATATACATTTAGTATATTAGATGTTTGTAAAAGTACATGCTGTACTGTATAAATATACAAAATGACAAAGAGAAATAGGATCAGTTTAATCACTTATGCATTATTCCTATTTCTTAACTTTATCTTTTATTGGTTTCAGCTAAAGGCTGAGGCTAAGCTGGAGCACCATCTTTCAGTGGGTTCGAATTTCTTATCTGTAGTGAGTAGTGAGTCGGGTTAGTTGCTCCTCTTTGTGCCTCTTCCACAATGTGGGTTCATCTGGTATCTTAGAAATTAGTCCAGATGCTCTTTGAAGACTTCCACATTTTACAGCTTGAAAATCTCTGAAGTTGTTTGGCAGAATGTTGAACATTTGTGGTCCCATGAAATGCAAGCTGTTAATGTACTGGGTCCTTATTCTAGATGGAGAAGGTGGGATCTTTGGTTCAGTTCTGGACCAGCGAAGTCAGCCTGGTAGACTTCCAATATTCCATGAAAAATATGCCTGGGCATGGTGAAATATTACATTGCCTGCGAAAAGGTAAGGGTCAGGCTGTTGAAAATCTGCCTCAATAAACTCAGGCCAACCTATGCAAGCAGGGAAAAGTGGACGTTAAAACGATGATCACCCAATGAAAACTGTATACAGTAGCCACCATATTCATACCAATTTAGTCACTTCTGTGTGTGTGTGTGTGTGTGTGAATGCATGCATTTGTGTACACACAGTCGCAAAATGCCGAAACAAAGCTTAGCTTTTTATCTTAACCGTTTTAGATTTTCTAGAATAAGTGCCATAAAAGTCACATTTTCACACACAGCTCATAAAAATACTTTTATTACCAACAGTGCTAGACTTTATTCTGCTTCCTCGCTCACACTCCTCCAACAGCTGTACTTTCATGACATTCAGTACTAATTATGTCACAGTAAAAATACGATATAATAACTATTGACTTTCTTACAGACTGACCCCCCCCCCACTCTCTCTCTCATACATATATATATATATATATAATTATATATATATATACACACACACACACACACACACACACACATACATACCATCATCATCGTTTAACGTCCGTTTTCCATGCTGGCATGGGTTGGACAGATGACTGGCGAGGTAGAAGGCTGCACCAGGCTCCAGTCTGATCTGGCAAAGTTTCTACAGCTGGATGCCCTTCCTAACGCCAACCACTCCGGGTGGTGCTTTTTATGTGCCACCGGCACAGAAGTCAGTCTGTGAAAAACATGTCTAGTTGTAAAGAAATGTTACTTTACTTGGAAACTGGGAATCGGGAGAGGGTTGGCAACAAGAAGGGCATTTGAGCACAGGAATTCTACCTTGACAAGTTTTATCTGACCCATGCATGCATAAAAAAGTCGGTCTAAAATGATGATGATGGTAATAATTGATGAAGCCATGCTAATGTTCCAACTAGATTGTGTGCTCCTTGCATTCATGATTTCAAAAGTACAACTGCTACTCAACAGATTGTTAACTGGTCTTTGTGATTTAAAAAGCATTGATTTTTTAGCTTATTGGCTAGATCCTGCAATTCATCTGGCAATACCATCTGTTGATTCCCATCCAGGCCCTTCTTCGAATAAAAAGTTTGATAAGCCTTCATCATCATCATTGTCGTTTAATGTCCGCTTTCCATGCTGGCATGAGTTGGATGATTTGACTGAGAACTGGCAAGTTGGGAGGTTGCACCAGGCTCTCCAATCTGATTTGGCAAGGTTTCTACAGCTGGATGCTCTTCCTCACGCCAACCACTCCAAGAGTGTAGTGGCTGCTTTTGTTATGTACCACCAGCATGGGAGCCAGTCAGGCAGTACTGGCATCGGCCACACTTGAATGATGCTTTTTACACAAGCCACCGGCACGGGTGCCAGTCAGGCAGCACTGGCATCGGCCACGCTCAAATGGTGCTTTTTATGTGCCACCAGCACAGGTAACGGCCATACTTGAATGGTGTTTTTATGTGCCAGTCAGGTGGCACTGGCATTGGCCACGACTATGGTAGAATAAAAAGTTTTTCTGAGTGAGGAAGGTTTGTTTTTATTTTCATTTGGGTGTTGGAATGCAGGTGTCGGCAGGGTGGTAAGAAGTTTGCTTCCCAACCACATCATTCTGAGTTCAGTCCCACCACATGTGAGTAGATTTGATGGATGGAAACTGAAAGAAACCTATTGTATATGTGTGTGTGTGTGTGTGTGTGTGTGTGTGTGTGTGTGTGTGTATATGTGTGTGTGTGTGTGTGTTTGTCCCCCACCCCCACTCCTTGACAAGTGTTGGTAAGTTTACATCCACATAACTTAGTGGTTCAGCAAAAAGGACTGACAGAATAAATGCTAGTTTAAAAAAAAAAATTTGTGGTTGATTAGTTCAACTAAAAATTCTTCAAGGCAGTGCCCCAGCATGGCCGCAGTCTAATGACTGAAATAAGTAAAAGAGATAAAAGAGAAGTTTTTAGTCAGTTTTAGTGAAAATATTAACCTAACATGACTGTATTTATTTATTTATTTATTTATTTATCATTGCAAACGTAAGTCTGTAACACATTATTATATAATTATAAATCTAAGATATGATTTGGTGGGAGCAGAGTCCAAATCTAATGTCTATCCTCAGTTTATTTGAAGCTATGTAGTTACTAGAGCAGGCAGAAATAGCAGCCAGATTCCCCGGTCTTCAAAATAGGATACATTTGATAAGGCAGTCTGGGGGCATGGGGTTAAAAACAAGGAGACAGGGTGCTTTACATGTTGGAAATCTTTGATCATAAATTAGTCATTGAGGGCAGGTGAGGAGAGATAAATAACAAGGAAAACCACTTTTCTTTTTAAGATATCTGTGTAGTTAACGAGCTCACTTTGCAGCTCTGTGGTTTTTGGTTCAGTCCCTGACCTGACCCAATGTCTTGTGAGTGGATTTGACAGATGAAAATGGTGCAGAAGGCATGTTTGTCCCCACCACACCACCTGACAACCTGATATTCTATAATACTACACAACAAATCAATATTGATATTTTATCATTATTTCAATAACAACATATCTAAAGATATAATATATGCAAGAATTAATATATTATTTACATTTGACATATCTGTCCTTATCTTGTTTGTTGTTAACACACAGTTTCGGCTGATATACCCTCCAGCCTTCATCAGGTGTCTTGGGGAAATTTCGAACCTGGGTTCTCATTCCTAAGGTATTTTTCTATGTTGTTGTTATTATTATTATTATTATTAATCAGGTCACTGCCTGGAATCGAACTCAGAATCTTGGGGTTAGTAGCCTGTGCTATTAACCACTACGCCATATGCCCGTGGGCAATCACAAGTTATCATATGTACATCCACAATAATAAATAAACTATTTATACTCAAAATTATATAACAAATGCAGCACAGAATTTTGTCAGTGAACAGGTCGCGGTCTCAAAGCGAGGAAAATATTTTGGCAAATTAAATTTAAATGTTGAAGTGAATCTAATGGTTTTTGTGTGTTATTTTAAATGGCTTCTAAACACCTTCCACGCCGCAATTGTTTTTGTTCCAGCACACAATCTCAGATCAGGTCACTTGCTATGCAAGTACATCTCCAAAAATATATAAATATAAATAACTACCAAACTTATAAATAACTGCCTTAATAACTATTAACCAGTGTTGGTTTGTTTATGCCCTTGTAATTTAGCAGTTCGGCAAGATACTGATAGAGTAAGTAGGTCTTGACTAAAACCTTTCAAGGCAGTGAGTACTCCAGCATGGCCACAGTCCAACGACTGCCACAAGTAAACAATAAAAGATATTATGTAAAGAAAAAAGCGAGGCAAATTACTATTGCACTCTGCCTTTTATGTACAATTTGACATCTAAAACTGGATATGCAAGTTGGAGATATTCAATGTACAAGAGAAAACATTTAATATCAATGAGTAGTCATAAGTAGAGCCATGTATATAACAATGAGAGAAAGAGAGAGAGAGAGAGAGAGAAAGAGAGAGAGCTAGAGCTGTATAGAAAGATACTTTTATAAAGGGGAAATGCCTATAATAATGAATTTATTTTATTTTGCACACAGTGAATAAGATATTTGGACCTGCATTTGTGGTAGACACTAATAATAAGGATTTCATTTATTTGTCACGAGGGTGAAGGATGAGGGGGACAAAACAGACTGACATAAAGAGTTGGGGGTTTAAATATAATGAAATGATAAAAAAGTATAGACGGTTATACACTGAAAAAGAAGGGACATATGCATCGCATACAAAGGTTTCAGAAAAAAAAGTGGTGAGGAGGCTGATAGAGAGGTTGCACTCCTGATACAGGAAGCTCTCTAGGGATTATCGAGGAATCTCACTGTCTGAGACACACACAAAACAGGCTTCTTTCAGTTTTCAGTTTTTGTCTACCAAGTCGACTCATATGGGCTTGGTTGGCCTGAGGCTATATAGTAGAAGACATTTGCCCAAGGTACTATGCAGTGGGATTGAACCCAGAACCATGAGGTTGGGAAGCAAGCTTCTTACCAGACAGCCATGCCTGTGCCTACATCTAATGGTAAAACCAGTTACTTCAACAAATAAACAACTTCACCCATGATGTGTGGCTAGAATAAAAAAAACAAAACAAAAAAAAAAACACAAAATTACCATTGCAGAGTCTTATCTAATATCTAAAATGAAAGGCACATCAATTAGTGGTTTCAAACTGCGTTACCCTATTAAATGATTTATTATACCATAGCAATTAATTAAGTCGAATTTTAACATGCAATGAGTGCAGGCTTAGATGTAGAGTTAATCAGCTTGTGTGCTTCCCAACCCTATGACTTCAGGTTCAGTTTGAGCGAGTGGTACGTTGGTCAAATGTTCACCACAGCCCTGGGCTATAATAAAATGAATATGCTGTTTTGCCTTTGGCTTATTGGCTGCTAAAGTTTAGGAAGAGTTAATCAGAATGTATGACAAGGAGATAGTAAAAAAAAAAAAAGAAACAAAGAAAATCATACAGATGCGTGTGTGCATATAAATTAGCTAACAGTGACAGAAGCAGCCTTAGCAATGAATATTAATTAGCACATCCGATCTAACCTGGATGTGTTATTTAGAATGCCATAGACTGTAGAAAACGTCCTTAGAAATCAATGCCTGTGTGTGTGTGTGTGTGTGTGCATGTCTCCCTCCCTGTCTTTCCATCAAGTGATAGTTGTAACCATCAAACAAGCTGTGTTCTTTGTTTCCAAGCTTCCATGAAAATATGGAGAAATATGACCTTCCTTGGAAACAGGTAAAGGTTGGTGACAGGAAAGGCATCTGGACATAGAAAATCTACTTCAGCAAAGTCTGTCCAACCCAAGCATTAGTCCCCAATATACATCATTCAAGAATGATGTTGGTTGAGAGGGCCTTACAGTACCAAGGGCATGGTGGTGGGTTGCACGTAGCTGCCTCCCTGGTTGTTGCTTATTGGCGCTAAGAACGGTTTTCTTGAATGGCTTGATTCTTTGATGTATTTACTTGAATGTGTCAGTGCTTTTTTTCCTCTAAGGATGTTTTTGTTGTTATTGTTATTTTTGATATTTTTTTGCTTCTTGTTTTTGTTTTTGCCAGGGTTTGTCATTTTGTTTTCTCAATTGTTTGCTGTAACCTGTAATTTGGTTATTCAAGAAAAGAAAAAAATTCTGTTTATGTTACAAAATAATTATGTATTACTGAGCAAGCTGTTTGTTCTAAATTTGAAGCTGTATTTATTAAGGTGTGTGTGTGTGTGTGTGTGTGTGTGTGTGTGTGTGTGTGTGTAGGATATGGGTGGTTTAGTTCGATGGTGATCTAAACAAATAGGTACGCTGAACAAGAGCTATAATTGGTTAGATTCCAAGTTCACAGCTGAGACTGGAGCTATGAATCTGTATTAAGCCTCCGTGTTAGCAGGTATATATATTATATTAGGGGGAAAATGGCAACAGAAACCAAGTCAGATTACTATTTCAAATCATTTAGATTAATTAGGGTAAGCAGCTGTTTCTGGGATATCCCAAGTGATAGGCTAGCATGTCCTTACATTGGATATTGTCATCAGAGGCAAGGTGAGTATGTATGGAAGTTCTAGATAGTTTATAAGGAATAAAATAGAAGAATAAAGAGTAAAAGTAGAGAGAATACAGACAGGAGAATAAAGTTCACAGCTCATCATTTTCCAGAGAGTATATATATATTTATATACAGCCCTTCAGCTGGTCAACTTCTGTCAAACCATTCAACCTATGCCAGTATGGAAAACAGATATTAAATGATGATGATGATAATTATCATCATCATCATCATCGTTTAATGTCTGCTTTCCATGCTGGCATGGGTTGGATGGTTTGACCGAGGGCTGGCGAGCCAGAAACCTGCACCAGTCTCCAATCTTATCTGGGACAATTTATACAGCTGGTTGCCCTTCCTAATGCCAACCACTCTGAGAGTGGAGTGGGTGCTTTTACGTACCACCAGCACGTGGGCCAGTCAGGCAGTACTGGCATCAGCCACGCTCAAATGGTGCTTTTTACATGCCACCTGCACAGGAGCCAGTCAGGTGATACTGGCAACGACCTCGCTTGAATGGTGCTATTTTTACCTGCCACCGGCATGGGGAGCCAGTGAGCGGCCTTGGCAACGATCATGCTCAGATGGTGCTTTTAACGCTCCACTGGCACAGGTGCCAATCAGGCGGTACTGTCATCGGCTACGACAGCAATTTCACTTGCCTCAACAGGTCTTTGCAAGCATAGTTTATTGTCCAATGTTTGAAGAGTACTCTTAAATGGGCTGGTTATACAGCACTGGTATAGGCCACAGTTATGTTCTCACTTGACTTGCTGGGTCTTCTCAAGCACAGCATATCTCCAAAGGTCTCGGTCACTTGTCACTGCCTTGGTGAGGCTCAGACTGGGCCTTGTAATATCCTATAAAACCATAATGTAAGCACTTGACCTCGCTTATATATATGTCCTAACCTGATGGGCATAGAACATGACAGCCTAAACTCAAGATCTTTAGTGAGACACAAACCTTTATGTACCTGATGAGCCCCAGACTGCAAAATTGATGCAACACAATATGGTGAAAAGGAGTCCCACCCATAAGGGACAATAGCAGGATGGGATGAAACGACTGTTGTACAAAATAAAAGATTAACACCAAATCCATCTTCTCGTTACATAAGGAATTATTATTACTATTAATATATAACATACCTGCAGAGCACTAACAACACATAACACCTCATTGTTGTTTTTACCTCACTGTGAACTGAATATTAAGGTACCCAGCCAGTCCTGGTGTCCCATATGCTGATGTGTTTAGATTCTAATGAATGCAGAGAGAGAGAGAGAGAGAGAGAGAGAGAGAGAGAGAGAGAGAGAGAGAGAGAGA
>NC_068982.1:188635614-188643626 GCF_001194135.2 Octopus bimaculoides | reverse complement strand
TACCTGCTTTATGTGGTGCAGTGGGGAGAGTATTTAGCTCATGGTTGTAAAGTTGTGAGTTCTATATCCCCCAGCCCATTATCTCCTTGGACAAGACACTTTATTTCACATTCCTCCAGTCCACTCAGCTGCCAAAAATGAGTTGTACCTGTATTTCAAAGGGCCAACCTTGTTACATTCTGTGTCATGCTGAATCTCACTGAGAACTATGTTATGGGGTATGCTACCCTGCAGAGTGCTCAACCACTCGCAGGTTAATTTCATAAGCACGCTGCTCTCTTGGTGGGACCAATTGGTACTCTCATTGTCAGAGTGCCGGTTTATTTTTGTTCAAACCACCAGATCTGGCCTTGCTTCCTACCCGTCAATGTCATTCTCAAAAGAAGCAATCACATCAATGAAATATTGAAACGAGGTAACACATGATTAACGTGAAACAATGTAAATAAATAAGCATTACACTTGAAAGAGTGAGGGGTTCAGAGACATCTACATTTACAGCTAGGTAGACTAGGCCATTAAGAGCTGACAAAAGGTTACAAATTGCCATTTTGTCCATCAATCAACTTGTAAAATCCTATAAACCCATAACGATACTCTCTGGAATTACTCACACGTTAGGTCACTTTTGTAAACAGGTGAGATACACAGCTATCATCATCATCATCATCGTCATTTAATGTTTATCTTCCCTGTTGGCATAGGTTGGATGGTTTGACAGGGTCTGATGAGCCACAGAGCTGCATCAGGCTCCGACCCCAGCTATGTCACAGTCTCTACAGCTCCATGCCCTTCCTAACAGCACCCACTTTTACAGTCAAAGTAACTTGCAAGACAAAGTAAAGAGAAGTAAAGGATAAAAAAAAAAAGACCCCTTGACTGAATGACAGCTTATTTTGAGAAAAGGAGAAGTTGCTTTATGCCAGGTACTGAAGGTTAGAATGTGACAGAGGGACAAGCCCAGGTGTCTTGCTGTAGAGGAGGTATATGGCTATTCCACATTGTATGAAGGTGGGTAGGAGTAGCTGGAAAGGAGAGAAAAAAATGGTAGTGACAAGAGTCACCCCTATTTTGAGCTTCTGTGGAACATAGCCTTTGTCAATGTATCAAAGAACAGTTATATATCATCATCATCATCATCGTCGTCACTTTCAACATCGATTTGACCAATGCAAGCATGGAAATTAGAAATCGTTCAGACAGATTTTCTACAATACGATGCCCTGCCTTTTGCTGAGTCAAGTAATAATCCCGTAGTCTACTGAACAACAAACAGCTCAGACATAATTATACAGTGAGCCGGGGGGGGGGGGGAAGCACCACCATTTGAAGAAGCCTTTTGTTTACAAAGATTGTGCAACGTGTCAAGAAGTGAAGCTATGCTCTTCAAGGTTGACTGCAACCAAAACACACTTTCTGTATTGTTTACAGACAGTGAATACATGTGAAGGTGAGAGGAAATATGAACTCACTCTGACACAAACATGCAAAGACACACACATACATGGTAGGCTTCTTCAGCTTCTGTCATGCCATCCCACTGGCAAAGATTGGTTGACCCAGGGCTATAAGTAAAGGACACCAGCCAATGACGTCTAATCCCAATTCACACATCCCACCCCAATGGACCAAACCACACCTCCTCTTCTTGTACTACGCTTGTCCCTACCTCCTCACTCCTGTAGTGCAACACTGTTTTGTCGTCTCTCTTGTGTTCACCTACTGCCAACTATCATTGTCATTTAACATCCGCTTTTTGCTTTCCCTGCTGGCATGGGTTGGATGGTTTGACTAAGGGCTGGTAAGCCACAAGGCTACTACACCAGGTTCCAATCTGATCTGACAGTTTCTACAGCTGGATGCCCTTCCTAACACTAACCACTCCGAGAGTGTAGTGGGTGCTTTATACATGCCACTGGCATGAGGGCGAGTCAGGCGGTACTGGCATCGACCACGCTCAAATGGTGCTTTGGGAGCCAGTCAGGCAGCACTGGCAACGAACAGTGTCTGATTGCTGTCACTGTCCCCTATATACCTGTGTTTCATCACACACTGCATTCTTCTTCTCCTCTTCTCCTTTGTGAAGTCCATACTCATACACTTTGGATAATCCTCTGCCATTCCATTTATATTCGTCTCCTATCTTGGGAATATGCCCTGGCACATTGCCACCATCTCTCTATCTCGCTCTATCACCTCTTTAGTCCTTTACCTCCAAGTAAGGTAACCATGTATCTCCTCTACAACAGGACACCTATTTCTGGGCCTCTGGCATACTTTGACCCCCTCATCACCTGGTACAAAACCCACTTCCTTTAATACCACTCCCTCTCTCAGTTGAGAGGTCTTGGTCTGGCAAGTTACTTGGTGACCTTGCTGGTGCCACGTAAAAAGCACCTTGCCTGTTGGTGTTAGGAAGGGCATCCAGCCGTAAAAACCATGCTGAAGCAGACAGAGGAGATTGGCACAATCTTCTGGATTATCAGCTCCTGTCAACCAGTCCAACCCATACCAGCATGGAAGATGACATTAAATGATGATAATACATACACACACACACCCACCAATATATGCATACACGTGGTTGAGAATCAAACTTATTTCTTTACTGCCCACAAGGGGCTGAACATGGAGGGGACAAACAAGGACAGACAAAGGGATTAAGTCGATTACATCAACCCCAGTGCATAACTGGTACTTAATTTATCGACCCCGAAAGGATGAAAGGCAAAGTCGACCTGGGCAGAGTTTGAACTCAGAACGTAACGGCAGACGAAATACCGCTCAGCATTTCGCCCGACGTGCTAACGGTTCTGCCGGCTTACCACTCTTCTTACCAAACAGCCACACTTGTGCCTATAAATTCTAAATTTATCTTCTCATTGAGTTTATCAACAATAAGTAGGAGACTGATAGCAAAAGCCATGTTAGTATCTCGTTAATACTAACGATGTGCTGTAGTTAGTATAAAGTATAGGAATTAGGTTAGTTGCTAACAAATTCCATCAATATGCATTTAATGGAATGAAAGAGATAAAGCAGAGGTCAAATTTGGAAACACACACACGCATGCATGCGAATTTTCTGTTTTTCAGGCACATTTCTTTATTAGTTAAAATATTAGATGTTATTTGAAGTTCTATTCTGACAAGCATGTCAGCAAACATGACAAGTGTGGTAATCATCATCAACATTGTTTAGCATCCAGTTTTCTATGCTTGCATGGATTGGACGGAATTGAGAAAAGCTTTCTATGGCTGGATGCTCTTCCTATCACCAAACCTCAACTGCTTCCAAGCCAGGTAATAGTTCTCCATAGCTAGACATGGTTTTCACAGAAGTCTGGGATGAACAACATTGCTTGTATGATGGTGATGCTTGTTTACAGCCATCACATGATGTCAAGGGAAAGTTATACACAAGTGTGTGTGTGTGTGTGTGTGTGTGTGTGTGTGCACCCTTGTGTTGACATCATGCAATTATTGTAAACAAGCACCAGTATCATACAAGAAATGTTTTATATATTTTTATTTGTATATATATATATATATATATATATATATATATATATTTTGTCATGCTTGGGAAGAAGACCCATCAGGCCAAGTAAAATTGCAGTCGTGGCAGATACTGGTGTCACACAAAAGGCACCCAAGCTGGTGGCATGTAAAAGCACCCATTACACTCTTGGAGTGGTTGGCATTAAGAAGGGCATCCAGTTGTAGAAACCATACCAAATCAGACTAGAGTTAGAATTTACAAAAGAACAAAACAAAAGACAAAAACGGGTGTTTAAACGGGAAGCAAGAAAGTCTTTTACATTTCGAGCCTACGCACTTCAACAGAAAGGAACACAGAAATAAACAGGGAGAGAAAATAAAAAAGGTTTAGTGGCTAGCAGTCAATCATGGTGAATGCTGGACAGAGGTGGTCAGACAGGAGAGCTAGGAAGAAGGGGAGATAATAAAGTAGTGGTAATCCCAAAACGCAGGTGCGCGTGCGTATGGATAGAGGCTGGTGACCTTGACATGAGCCTGTGGATGATGGTGTGGGTGATGGGAAGTGGTCAGTGCTAGTATGTGGTGTGATGTGGTGATATATATATACATACGCACACACAAACACATGACAAACTTTCAGTTTCCATTTACCAAATCCACTCCCAAAGCATAAGTTGGCCTGGTGCTACAATAAGAAACACCTGTTAAAGGTGCCATGCAGTAGAACCGAACCCAAGACTTCATGGTTGGGAAGCAAGCTTCTTAACCACACAGCCACAACTATGCTGCAGTTTATATTTCTTGGGCACTGTTTTTTCTTTTCAAAATATATTAAAAAAAAATTTAAAATTTAAAAAATAATCACTAGTTTTGATTTCAACCAGATATTTTGCTTGAGGTGGACTTTTCCTGTGGGCAAAGTTACAGAAAAATGCTGTTTGTTGCTTGTTAATGGGCATATAAGATTCAAGTAAAAGAAAAGGAAGGAATATTGGACTGTAGCAGGATGCATTCAATACCAGGTGTATCTATCACTAAAAGATACACTCCACCCACTGGCCTACAGCTGGAGGCTGTCTGGGATGTCTTGTCTCTCCGTCTTTTCTACCACTACTATAATGGCCTCAGTTCCTCAGAACTGGCTAGTTCTCTTACCACCACTACTCAGCCAGCCTCAACCCACTTATATCACCACCCTCGTTGCATTCACACCCACCCAAGTCCCTCCACTAACCAGCCATTTCTCCCCCAAACCATCATACGACTGGAATCTCCTTGCTCCTGTTTCCCTTGAGGATGTTTACCAACAGCAGGTTAAATGGAATATCAACATCATCAAGCCGACTGATCTGGAAGACCTTTCAAAGATGAAGGGCACAACAATTTTCCCCCCAAATTCAACAAGGGATAAGTTTTCCTTCTTTTTTTAAATTTAAAAGTGTCAAACCAACTGGCAGGAGACCTAGGGTTAGAGTTAGACAAAGAATGAGGTGGTTGGATAATATCCATTGTCTCAATTGATCATGCTTAGGAATCTTAACCAGAGAGTCTAATGGAGGCCACTTCTGACAGGACCCTAGGGAGGAGATACCTGAAGACTCTACCCCCATGACCACCCTAAGAAAAGGGGGTAGAGAAGATGGATTGATGGAAATTGAAGAGCCAAAGAAATACCGTCTATGACAGCCCCACAGTGTAGTGTGCTATTCACAAAGTCAGCAAGAGAAAATACATTTTTAAACTCTTCCTAAATGACAAGTGATAAAGACAAAACAGGACTTGGCTGTTAGCATAAATACCAAAACCCAACACCTGGCAATCAGCTGAGCCAGTGGATGCTGAAGTCATCGGCTGCAGCAAGGTGGATGTGAACTATTTCGGCAGATAAGCTTGTTGGGTCAATAGCAGGTATCACTAGATGCTGTGAGGATGAACAAACACTCAGCAAAATGTCAATGGCCAGGATCAACCAATTCAGTCACCAAACTACCATAGGCTTGTGAACAGGGGGAGAAGGGGTTGTGCTTGCACCCACTAATACTTCTGGGAGCAGGGGTAATGAAATTGCTTCGAACATCCTGGGTTGGACCTGGGTTTGCATCTCCTAAATAAATATCCATTCTTGCACTTATGTGAACTACTATCATTTGTAGTCGTGGTGTGCTGATGACATATTTCAGGTCCCAGGAGTGCATGGGGCCCTCAAACATCGTTATGGTGGCCCTTGATGGTCTTCCCTCTGTAAATATAAATTTTAAAAAGACTGACTTGCGTTTTACTTTGTTTTTGGTGCAGCTCCCTAAAAAAAATCCAGGTTTTGGAGTTAGCTTGAATATTAAAAAGCCCTGGTATAAGCTCTGCATTTGTTTGCATATGCGATACAGTAAATTTGATTGTATTTATAAGGTTCTCACCACCCTGTACAATGACACATGGCTCAATAGATGTAACAGAGTTTTCTCAGGATAATAACCAGACTTATTCTCTCATGTCATGGTAGTTTCTCACAGGTCATGTCTATGGTTCAGACAAACCTGTGCATTTAGTTCAAGATAAATCAAAGAATAGAATCAATGGGAAAACTAAAACTAATTATTTTTACATTTTACTTATCTCAGTCATTGGATGGCAGCCAAGCTGGGGCACTGCCTGAAGATATCTGAAGTTTTTGAAGTTTTCACATTTTCCCTCTTTTGTGCTAATACATGTTTCGTTAAAAACAAAAATGAACTGAAATTATTTCAGTTTTCTGAAGTTCACATGAAGGAATTAATAAACTATAATTAGAATAGAATTAGGTGCAGATGTGAATGTGTGGTTAAGGAGCTTGCTTCCTAACCATGTGGTCTCAAGTTCAGTCGCACTACACGGCACCTTGCAAGGTAAGAATCTTCCACTATAGCTCGGAGCCAATAAAAGCCTTGTGAGAGGGCATGGCAGGTGTGTGTGTGTGTGTATGTATAAATATATACATACACACACAAACATATATATACACACACACACACACACATATATGTATGTATGAAATCAGCACAGGTGGGCTAATGTGGTTATGAAGCTTGCTTCCCAACCATGTTGTCCCGAGTTCAGTTCCACTACATGGCACTAGTGCCTTCAATTATAGCCTCAAGCTGACCAAGGCATTGTGCATGGATTGGATGTCTTGAGATCGCACGGTGGCTGTAGACAAGTGTAATGCCATTTGTTTCCAGTCTTCTGTGAAAAACATGTCTGTGCTCAATCAAATCTGTTCAAGCTTTGCAAACATGGCAGACTGGACATTAAACAGTGATGACGAGAGTCCTCAGCATCTGGTTTCAATCTATACTCGAAGCTATTTAATTTTTGCTGGTGGTTCTAGCTTGATAGGAACATCATCGTAATCATCATCATCAAACATCTGTTTTGCATGCTGGCATGGGTTGGATGGTTTGACAGGAGTTGGTAAGACCAGGGGCAGCACCAGGCCCCATTGTTTTGTCATGAATGCCAACCACTATACAGAGTGTACAGAATACTTTTTACATGGCACCATCACCAGGGTTTTGGGTCTCCTGCGGCTAAATTACAGCAACATTCGTCCTAAGCCAGGACTGCCATGTTATGTTGGCAAACAATCTTTACTCTTGAATATTTTTTTTTGATTACCTGACTTTCTTTCCTAATCAAAATTGTGATTTTTTTTCTGTGACTTTATTACCAGCCACCATAAATTAATTGTGACTATTTTTTTTTTTCCCTATCAAAAATTATGACTTTTTCCCTGTGATTTTATTATCGGCCGCGTTTAAAACAGGCACTTGGGGTTCGTTATAATCCTCTGACATATCGGATCCTATCAAATCATCCAGCCCATATCAACATGGCACACAATCACTAACTGATGCTTGTGTACATGTGTGTCCATCTCCCTGTATATGCGTGTTTGTGAGATACATTTACACATGTTGCGGTGCTATTTAAAAACCTGCGTTAATGACTTTTGCTTTCTTTTTTTCTTTTTACTTCATTGTTTTATTTCAGATTTTAAAATAAACACGTGATTTATATTCCCCCAACGCATCGAGTAATGTCATCTAATATTATATATAAAGTGTATTGTCATTGTGTACGAGACACGCATTGTCACTTCATAAAACAACCATTTCATACATTGTTTTATCGCTATTATTTCTGGTTATGTAAGGGGAAGTGGGACATTTTCCTTACTGAAATTCTGACTCCATTTCCGCTCATCAAATACACAGACAGGGTAAAATGGTACATACACACAAGCATGTATACACCACAGGGTTACACCACAGGGTTACACCACAATTAGAGCAAGATAGTTTTTAACAAAATGTATTTAACAATTATAAAATTATGAATTATCTAGAGCTTTGACACAAGTATGTAGAGTAAAACAAAAGAAAGAAAAAGGGAACTTTTGATACTCGGTATAAAAGCATAACGAATAAAGTCGGCGGTGGGGTACACATCTGTAATTATGCCTATATATATATATAT
>NC_068982.1:188633653-188634859 GCF_001194135.2 Octopus bimaculoides | reverse complement strand
ATATATATATATATATATATATATACTAAATAGGCAGTAGTCGCCAAGTGACTCGAGAGCCGAGTCCCACTTAAGGTACTTCTAAAACTTGATAACTTTCCTAAGTGGTAGACATGAAACTCTTCCAGCCTTGAGTCATTATGTAACTACTGCTGAGTAATATTATATAACAAACACACACGCATAATATGTGCATATGTTTTTATATATATATATATATGTGTGTGTATGCTTTGTATGTTTATATATATAATGTATGTATATATATATATATATATATAATGTATACAAAATGTACGTATGTTTATATATATATATATAAATGTCTATAAAAATGTACATATGTTTATATATATATATATATAAATATATATAAAAATGTACATATGTTTATATATATATATATAAATATATATATAAAGTGTACATATATGTTTACATATATGTTTATATATATAACAGTATCTTTTTCTTTCTCCCAGAAGGAAAGTGGGGAAGTGATGACAGGGTCAAAATAAAATTTAACAAGGTATCCATATTAAAACTCAGTTAAATTCGAGTCAGTAGAAAATTAATGAATCTTAAAAACAAAGTAGCAATAATGACAAATTGACGGAAAAGAAGCCTGGTGGGGGTGGGTTACTTTAGCTGTTAGATATAACAAGCTGACCTCCCTCATATAGGTACCCAACAGATTAGATAATGCTAGTCTTAGACACTATGTATAAAACTGAAGAGACAAAATGGTCACGGTTGGACTGTCTTTGATCATAGGTCTGCTGAGAAAAGCTAATTAATTCGATACAATTAGCGATTAGTAACTTGGTACAATAAAACCGAAAACGAGGTGGATTATTGATCAAAGTGGTGTAAAAGGTCAAGTCGACCCGGATAGGATTTGAACTCTGAACGTAAAGAATAACAATGGAGAGTAGAGAAAGAGTACGAAACCCTGGTTGTGATGGGGGGGGGGGTAGACTAAAATCTCTGGGAAAAAAATTTCTTATTTTCCCAAAATTGTGATTTCCGTTCTGTGAAAGCAAAAAAACCATCCCTTTCCCCTGGGACAGCCATTTCCAAAACACCACCAGGACACTTTGGAACCCCAAGAGAAGCGAGGTGAGAGAAAATAGATGTTGATTTCATGTTTACAGTTGTTTGAGAATCTTTGTATATGAAATATACGTACGGTAACCCCTCGACTAT
>NC_068982.1:188608687-188632515 GCF_001194135.2 Octopus bimaculoides | reverse complement strand
ATGTTTGTCTGTTATTGTTTGTTCCCTCTATGTAATGCCGCTAATGGCAAATTTATGAAATAATGTAGCTTGCTTACCAACCACATGGTTCCGGGTTCAGTCCCACTGCGTGGCACCTTGGGCAAGTGTCTTCTACTATAGCCTCGGGCCGACCAAAGCCCTGTGAGTGGATTTGGTAGACGGAAACTGAAAGAAACCCGTCGTTTGTGTGTGTGTTCAACATCGCTTGACAACCGATGCGGGTGTGTTTACGTTTCCGTAGCCTAGCGGTTCGGCAAAAGAAAACCAATAGAATAAGTACTAGGCTTACAAAGAATAAGTCCTGGGGTCGATTTGCTCGACTAAAGGCGGTGCTCCAGCATGGCCGCAGTCAAATGACTGAAACAAGTAAAAAATACATTGAAAAATGGAGAATTATTCATCTCCAAAATATATTAAAGCGTTTAATTCTTTGATAAATAAATTGTGAAGACTTACAATTCTCCATTCTACTTTGTGTGGTTTGATTACATTACTCTGTATGTCAGGGTAAATCTGAGGAAGTGAACTCTGGATTTACCTATCGAGTATAGCACAGTTTAATTGTTTATTTTAACCGCTTCTAAATGTTCCTCATCATTCAATGTGGTTAGCCAGATCTGGACTGCATCAAAGTGCTCATAAGGTACCTGCTTGGATTTTAACCCCCTCCCATTCCTTTATGTTACATTCTTTTATGCGGCTATGCTGGAGCACCGCCCTTAGTCAAACAAATATCGACCTCAGGGCTTATTCTTTGTAAGGTTAGTACTTATTCTATCGGTCTCTCTCTGCTGAACTGCTAAGTGACGGGGACGTAAACACACCAACATCGGTTGTCAAGCGATGGTGGGACACACACGATGCACTTCTTTTCAGTTTCCATCTACCAAATCCAATCCAAAGGCTTTGGTCGTCTCGAGGCTATAGTAGAAAACACTTGCTCAAGGTGCCACGCAGTGAGACTGAACTAGGAACCATGTGGTCGGGAAGCAAGCTTCTTACCACACAGCCACTCCTGTGCCTATATATTCCACCCAATCGACCACACCTCGTAGCACCTCTCCTTTTTCTGTCTTGTTTAACTTGCATAAAGGACCTTTTTTTTTTTTTTCATAAAGACTGAACATCATCTAAAGAAAGGATTCACCACAAGCATAGAGCTAGTATTAATAATTAAGGCCGATGACTATTGATAAAATTTCTATGGCACTGTCAACAAAATGAATAAATTCCTTTTCCTTTTTGTCTATTTTTTCATGCTAGCATGGGTTAGACTAATCTCAAAGAGTCAAAACATAACCCTACCTTTCAGAAAATTCCCAAGACATACAAAACAATGTTTGAATTATCCATCGTAATCAGATTTTCTGATTCACATTGAGACAGTTCCATTTGTAAAACAGAATGGTAATCCTTTGGCATTGGTATACGTCATTCACCCACACAACCATCCCTCAGGATGTAGATAAAGAGGCTAGGCTGAAAAAGGAGGGTGAATGACACCATTTCTTCACATTGGCACACTGTAGACCAATATCAAAGGAATGCCAACAAAAAATTCTTAGACATCTTGTATCAAAATTATTACACTTTTGAAAAACAAATCATTAAGGAAAATACTCAACTTTTATCTATTGCTTGTTTCAGTCATTAGACTGCAACCATTCCAAAGACACTGCCTTGAAGGATTTTAGTTGAATGAACTGACCCCAGAACTTTCTTTTTTAAAGTGTCACACAAGCAAGGGCTGAGACCAAGCTCCTTCCGAATGTTGGGCTTTAAAGAGGCAATGACCGAAGCCTATGGCATTATGTTGTGTTTGAGAAGAAGACCCATGAAGCCAAATAAACTACAGTCATGACAGATACTGGTGCCACGTAGACAGCACACAAAAGCACCCATTACACTCTCAGAGTGGTTGGCATTAGGAAGGACATCCAACCGTAGAAACCATGCCAAATCAGACTGGAGCCTGGTGCAGCCTTGCAGCTTGCCATCCCTGGTCAAACCGTCCAACCCATGCCAGCATGGATGACAGATGTTAAATGATGATGATACTTATTCTATTGGTCTCTTTTGCTGAACAGCTAGGTTTGTGGATGTGAACATACCAGCACTGGTTATCTTCACATGCCTAAAGTGCCATGCCATGGGATTGAACCTGGAAACATGTGGTTGGGAAGCTAATTTCTTTCTTTAAGGGTCAGAATTTTTTAAATGATCTAGATAAATAAAAGAACACTGCCCTCACTCAACACGGTCAATAGCTGTTAACATGTAAGGACTTAAAGATCTCCGTGACAAGACGATTTTGTGATCAATCCATTACCTGGTTTAATGCCACTGACCTAGCATCTTTAATGGAATCCAGCTTGTTGTAAGCATTCAGTTCGGGCATCTGGCCTGAGGATACCTTCTTCCTTCTCACGAGTCACATGGGCCCTGTGAAGGCACAAGGGCACTGCCTACCCCACCCTACTAAAGAGATTAAATTTTGCTCTTAAGAAACACTTTGGAAGTGGACTGCCATAGCTCAGTGCAATATAATGGTTCTTGACCATTTTTTACTTATGGACTCATGCTGGCAGCACGCAATAAGCATCATTCATGCGTGGGTTGTTGCCAGTGCCACCTGACTGGCTCCCCATGCTGGTGGCACGTAAAATGCACCCACTACACTCTTGGAGTCGTTGGCGTTAGGAAGGGCATCCAGCTGTTGAAACACTGCCAGATCAGATTGGAGACTGGTGCAGTCCCCAGTCAAACCGTTCAACCCATGCCAGCATGGAAAATGGACGCTAAATGATGATGATGATGATGATGGACCCCTTTGAATCCTATTTTGCTCTACTGGACCTTTATAAACATTCAATGTTTAAAAGAAATCATCACCGTTTAACGTCTGCCTTCCATGCTGGAATGGGTGGGACAATTTGACAGGAGCTGGCCAGGCCAAAGCCAGCACAAGACTTCTGAGACTGTTTTGGCAGCAGGGCCCTCAAATGTCAAACAGACTCTGATTGAGAACCACCAATGTAATGTAAACATCAAATCTTCAGTTACAAGAATTCCCAGGTCAGAAATAATTACTATTAATTATTTTGAAACCAAGATGTTAAACCGAACATTTTTGGACAGCCGAAAACAAATGCAAATTTTATTAAGAACCAGTGGAGATCAAATTTTAGAATTATATAAAACTGAATTGGTATCAATAAATAAATGTATTTTTGCATGACCAGCATATAACTTTAAATTAGTAAAACAAACCCCCCCCCCAAAAAAACCTGAAAGTCATTATGACAGGTGATTCATATAGGCCTCCTTGTAGAACACCATATGACTAGATGGTGACTGTGTGGTAAGAGGTTTGCTTCCCAGCCACAGGATTCCAGGTTCACTCCCATTCTGTGGCACCTTGGCCAAATGTCTCCTACTATAGCCTCAGGCCAACCACAGTCCTCTGAATGAATTTGGTAGATGGAAACTGAAAGAAGCTGATTGTATATATATCAACAACATCATTTAACATCCACTTTCCATGCTGGCATCGGTTGGATGGTTTGAAATGGAGCTGGGAGCTGCCCAGACTCCAATCGTCTGTTGTGACATGGTTTCTACAGCTGGATGCCCTTCCTAATGCCAACCACTTAACAGATCATGCTGGGTTCCTTTTAATGTGCCACCGGCATGGGTGCATTTACACAGCACCAGCACAGGTGCCGTTTAAGTGGCACTGGCACCTGCAAAGGCCAAGCCTGTATGTGTGGAAGACGGCAGTTTTACTTAGCTTGACATGTTTTATCAAAATACAGCAAAACACATCTCTCCCGGTCCCTTATTTCCTCAGTGAGGCTCAGCATCCAAAGATCCTTTCTCACCCCTTTATCCCATGTCTTCCTGGGTCTACCCCTTCCACAGGTACCCTCCACAACCAGAGCTCAGCACTTGTTTATGCAGCTGTCCTCATCCATACGCATGACATGACCAAACCAGTTTTCTCTCTTGCACACAACATCTGATGCCTCTTAAGTCATTTACATTCTACCGTGCAGAGTGTGTGTGTGTGGGAATGTGTGTCTTTGTACCTGTGTTCGTACCCCACCACTGCCTGACAACTGGTGTTGGTGTGTTTATGTCCCCATAACTTAATGATTCAGCAAAAATGACCTATAGAATAAATACCAGGCTTAAAAAAGAAAAAAATAGGTACTGGGGTTGATTTGGTCAACTAAAAATTCTTCAAGGCTGTGCCTCAGCACGGCCGCAGTTTCACGACTGACACAAGTAAAAAATAAAAAGAGCTTTCCATTTCCCAAATAGTTACTGAGCCATACTAACAGAGCTACCATCAATCTGTGTATTCACCACACTTGTCAACAGATTTTTCTAAACAAATGTAACAGCTGATTCATTAAAAAAATATATATATAAAAAGAAAACAATTAAAAATTGTGATAATGGAAACTTTTTACTCATAAATTCAGGTTGAAGTATAAAAATGAAGGTTTCTCATACAAAATAAAATGCAGAGTTTTAAAGATGTCAGAAAATGACATGAGGGAAGAGTTGGCTGTTATTTCCAGTATTTAGAGCGATGCTGTGGCTAACCATTTTTTCTACCTAGGGACCACTTTAATTCCTGTTTTATTCTACAGAACCTCCAGAGCCATTCAATGGAGTCTTGATGATATATATATATATTATTATTTTTCATCTTTTACTCATTTCAGTCATTAGACTGTGGCCATGCTGGGGCATCACCTCAAAGATCCTTTAGGCGAATGAATCGATCCAAGTACTTATTTTTTAAAGCCTTCTACTCATTCTATCAGTCTCTTTTGCCGAACCACTAAGTTAAAGGGATGTAAACACACCAACATTGGTTGTCAAGTGGTGGTGGGGTACAAACACACACAGACAGGATTCTTTCAGTTTTTGTCAACCAAATCCAACCATAGTTGGTCAGCCTGGGGCTATTGCAGAAGATATTTGCCCAAAGTGCCACACACCTCCAGTTAGGAACCACTGCTTGTTTGTCACTGGTTTAACCAACTTATTTTATTTTAGATGAACAATGTTACAACTGAGATCACTTTACAACCACACAGCTTCGAGTTCAGTCCCACTCTCAATGCATGGCACCTTGGGCAAATGGCGCTGGGCCAACCAATTGCATTACGAGTGAATTTGGTAAGCAGAAACTCAGCTGAAGCCCATTATGTGTGTGCATGTCTTGGAAAGCGATGTTGGGTTGTGTCCCCCCTAACCAAGCGGTTTGGCAAAAAAGACCGACAGAATGAGTACTACATTAAAAAAAATAAGCACTGGAGGCGATTTGTTTGGTTAAACTCTTCGAGGATGTGCCTCAACATGGCTGCAGTCCAATGATTGAAACAAGCATGAAATAAAATGTCATTTGTATGTTTTAAGTTTTACTAGAAACTTCTCGGTTAAATGTTAAAACTTTATTCCTTTGTACTACAGAAGCAGGTGACAAAATAATAATAATAATAACGATAACAATAGTTTCAAACTTCGGTTCAAGGCCAGCAGTTTCGGGGAAGGGAAACTCCAGTGTTTAACTGGTACTTATTTTATCGACCCCGAAGAGATAAACGGCAAAGTCGACCTCGGCAGAATTTGAACTCGGAACATTTTTTAAAAATGTTTCACATCAAACAAATTGAAGAAAAAGGAACTAAAAACTTGTGATGGTGGTAGTGTTTATTATAAACCACTTCAGTTAACTCGGCTACTTTTCAGACTCACTGTCTATATTTTCGTCTTTGTCAGTAAATATAGAAATAAAACCAATTATTTTTGCTATTTCTGTGTCATACAACAGAAATTATATTGCTAAAAATAAAATATAAATTCAATTTTTCACTATAACATTTACAACACTCTGTACCTTGTTCCTTTCGTAATATTTTCCTTACCCCACGAGGGGAGTTGGAATCAGAAACTCCATCATTGATCAATTCATTAATTGTTTACTCATGTAGAGTAAAAATTGCAATATTTTTTTATATTTCATGTTAAATGTAACAAAAAGAAATAAAAAGCAAATGGAAGATTTGAGCAGAATTTTTTAGCTCAAGTTTAATGACCGTGTAAGAAGAAACTACTTGAATGGTACACGAAGCATATTGACAATCATGTTGTTTAGCCCGAGGTCAAACAGAAGCCACCTATGAATCATAAGCATTTCCAACTACACATGCTGCTGCTGCTGTTGTTTAACCCAAGGTCAGCACTCATTGAGTAAATTTATCACACACAGAGTCCAAGATTCAGAACACCGTGTTATCTGTTACTGCCACATTCATTATATCCTCATTTTTATATAACGATTAAAGTGTGATTTGAGAAGTTTTGCTGTTATTTCTAGTGGGTCATAAAGGAGACTCCCTCGTTGGTTGTTTCTTATTTCACCACCCCCGAAGGAAACTGGATCAGAATGAAGAGAGAGAGGGGGGCTCTTTACAGCCCCATCTAGTTTCTCACAGACATAACAGCCAATGGACCCCCCCCCCTACTCCTAGTATATAACCATAGCTGGATTTATTGATCTTGAACGAAGAACGACGAAACTAAATACGGTTTCAACCTTCCTGAATCACTAACGAACCGAAGTTCAACTCTTGCTAGAAATAGCAGCTTAATCCCCCCATCAGATAATAGCTTATGTTGCAGCCTTCCGCCCATTTAAAAACATAGGATGGTCACATCTCGAACACCTCTTATCATAGGTCTTGTTTCACGAAAGTTGACCTGTGGTGAAGCAACAGCCATTAACGATCCAACGAATAAGCGTCTAATTGCTAGATATACATGCCAAATCTCCCTCAAATTACACCCTACCGTTTTGCGAAGGACATATTATTGGCTAATTTTAGTCCTTCAAGCATCAAAGACAGGATGGTCACATATGGAATACTTTTGATCCTAAGTCGGTTTCATGCGATAAAGCAACAGCCATTGACGATCCAATGAAGCCTTGTGCTGCTTTGCTAAAAATAGCAGCCAAATCGTACCCTATCGTCTTATATAAAACAAGGATACATTAGTAGCAAATGTCGTACTCCCCACAGCTATTAACATAGGATGGTCACGTCCGGAATATCCTTGATCATAGGTCTGTTTCATAGTAGTGGATCTACAGCTAAACAACAGCCATTGACGATCCAACGAGAAAGCTTCTACCGTGTTACTCTGACCGCTAAATATAGCAGCCAAATCTCCTCATATCACACCCTATGGGATGTTTTTGGGTGGGAGTGGGGTGAACAGGAAGGGCATATTAAATAACATGGTCCTACTTAATTATGTATGATATAATCCGTCTTTAAAAAAAAAAATGGGATTGTCACAGCTAGAATGTTTCTTTAATACCATAGGCCTTTTGACCAGGGGCTAAACAAGGAGTTAATTACTAAAATGAAGAAAAAAAACATCATGATAATCGAAAAAAAAAACGAACAATAATAAAGTAGAGGTGTGTTAGCTTACCTGTAATGTCGAGAAGTGTTTGTCGTTAAATTTGTTCTCAACGTAACGAAGAATCAAAGAGGTTTTGCCTACACAACCCTCGCCTAACAAAACAATCTTGAAAGAATAGTTATGAGACGCACTTGCATGTCCTCCAACAAGGCCACTGTTGGCCATGGTGCCTCCTCAATAGGAGAACTAGACAGCTCAGAAATACGTATATATATATTATATTATTGGTATATTGTGAGTGTGTGTATGTAATGGTGAAATATTGGGCAAGTTGTGTGCGTGACTGAGTGTTGCTGGTTGTTGGTATCTTTAACCTGGTGTGTGTCTGTGTTGGTATTTTATATATATATATATATGTGTGTGTGTGTGTGTGTTTTGCTGAGATGTTTTGACTGTTGGGGTTGTATAATGACTGAGTGGGCTTAGAGAAGGACGTGTTTGTATTCAGAACACGCAAACCATGAATGGATGAAAGCAAAACATCGGTGGAAGGAGTTAAGTGGTGATAATCCGAATGGCCATCATAAGAGTAATGTTGCGTAAGTGACAGAGAAGAGCAAGGAAATAAACAGGTTGTTTGGGCTTGTTGGTTGCTTGTCTGGTGGCAGCGACGGTCTGGAGAAATGTTAGTAGTGTTGGAAGCAATATAGAGTTTACTACACTACATTAGAGTAGAGGAGGAAGGACAGCCAGAGAGAGAGAGACCATGGAAGATGAAAACTGTGACAGACGACAACAAGTACAATGGCTGGTCCGATGACGTCATCAGTCACGAGGACAGCTTGGGGGGGGGGCGAGATGAAAAGGAAATTAATAAAAAATAATAGAATTATTCGGTTTTTATTGTGTATGTGTGAAGCTTAGATAAAACAGCAATAAAAAAATATATATATGCTACGCTTTTGCGTAATGAGTTTTATTTCTCCTGTTCGTGCCACCATACCTAAAATATATATTTTAAAATGTTTAGCCGCTTAGGTAATATAAAAATACAACAGTCAGCCCGATAATCTTTAGTCTCATGACATTGGGAAATATATCAGAGACGATTTTATATTTCTTTTCTCATCTAAAACGTTTTATCAAAATATTAAATTCTTTCCTTACTAATGGCTCATTAACTAACACGCACGCACACACACACAAATAGCTTTGAACGAAGTCGGCAGCAATTGAAGTGAAAGCCAAGAATAATGGGGGGAGGATAAAAAAACTTGGTTTTCTCGAATGACTGAAACGAATCAAATTAACGCTTTTTATTAGGCTTCTTTTTTTTTTATAGATTATTCCTTTCGTTTCTCAGCACTATTGGTTGGTTAATTTATTAAGTTAGCATTGTTGAAAAGAAGATTTCTTCCATAGAAAAAATAGTTCATTCAAAAAGTTATAATTTTAGCGATTATTTGCTTAAAAGTTTTTGAAAGAGAAATTTATGAATGGAAACGTATATTTATCCCTACAAGAAGTAAATAAATATTTATTACACACTGTAATGAACAATAAATAAATTTCGAAAATATGCAACAATTTCTTCGTCCTTTCATTCCATCATGTAAATAGCCATATCAGTTTTGTAGATTCCCCATCATTTTAATTGACGCCGCTTTCGGTCAAGATTACCCCATATACACACACATACACATATATATATATTTATGAATTATCGTTTAATTCTGTAACGTGTATTAATAATTAATTCTATAATTAATTTTTATGAGTATTTTATGTAAATCAGAGCGAAACCTATCTTACGCTAAAAAGAGACAAGCAACACAGCATTACTTTCGGATGAAGGTCGCTTACAACGTAAACCAATCCCCCCTCCCCCTCTCACAACACTCTACTGCATCCTCCTCCCATCTAATCAGTTGCCTGTTCTAGCAATATGGCATCTTCGGATAAGGTAAGTCTCTGTTATCAGTGTTTTTGTGGCGGGGTCTGTTCTTCCTGACAGGCAAACATGTCCCTTTGTGCTTTTAACTGAATCTGTATTAGTGACAAATGCTGTCGACGACGTAGAACACGTCAGCGTATGCCAAGTAATTCATTTATCAAAACAATATTACTAATCAATAAAGTACCTTGCTACTTGCATTATTACAACAACAGTTTACGTCTTGCGTGCAAAGTCCCGCTTGCTTTGCCACGCAACACACGTGTTGATTATTTACTTTCAAGGAGACCTCCACCCCCTGAAAAGAAGAAGAAACATTAATGACAATACACGTATTGTTAAAGTCAAAATTTGGGTTCGATATATCTTTCCAAAAGTTTGCTGGCAAATCTAAGGGTTTTCAATGTATGAATTAAGTCTTCATTGAGGCTGGTTTCATTGATATTTCTGGTATGTATGTGAAATATTTCTATATTGTCTCTAGACTAATTTTGTATTTGTACCGGATATATTTAAAACTATGTCACATATAACAATTACATTTTTGAATTATTATATATTTTATTACTCAACAAAAATGACTGAAAACTGTCAAGTGTTTTACGAGGTGAAAAGAGAATGACGTATTGGTTACTCATTTTATTTAATATTTTCTTAATTTGTGTATTATTTGTAATAGACTAACGATTATTTTCATCTCTCCAGCACAAGGCCTCTACGATAGCCTAATTATCTATATAATAGATGTGATTCATAACTGGAGTTTAAGCTTTTGTAAGAGGTTTATAAACCATATATATGTCTTTAATACAGGTCTTAACAAGAATTTAACTTCGCTTAGTATTAGAAATCCATCTTAAACCTTTCAACGTAAAATATATGCTTGTTCATTTAATGAATATTAGATAACCTAGTTTTCTGAAGTTCTTTTGAACAAATACTTTTTTCTGAGATCTAATGAATCATTCAAAGTAGAAGCTGGGAGAAATCTTCATGCAGCAGGTGTGTGTGAATTATTCGTTATTATTTATGGAGTTGGCAATTTCAAATAGCAACAACAAACTTCTTTAAGTAAGCATTTTAACAAAAATGACAAGATTTTCCCCGTACCACCTAACTTCGTAGTTAAGCAGTCTTCTGTATTTCATATACAATAAACCCTTTGTTTTAAATGTATGTTTGCTGTAGCCTATTCTCTCTCAATTCAATAAACCGCTGGCTTTTCTACGCTAATAATTGTTCTGCCTTTGTTTTACTCTTTATTACCTGGTAACGTTGGATAAGCGATTGCTGGACATAGTAATTACAGAAACTGTATTATTATTTCAAACGTACAACTAATCTACTGGTCTGGTTAATTATTCCTGTAATTGTCTACCACTGACCATAACCTCTTTCTACGCGGTTGCTGGACCTGTTTGTTAGAAATAGTGGCCATATCTCCAAAAAGTTACTCTTCTCAAAGGACAAAGTAGTCCTTAATGTTTAATATTTACAAAAAGGGCTAACTGGGGTTAAATCTTTATTCTCTTTGGGACTGTTTACTTTTTTTTTTCATTCTGACAGTTTTAGTTTATCAACATTCGCTTCCTTAACAAGACAGGAAGTAGATGCTACACTAATTTTGGAGTCATCTTCGAAACATTGACATTTACTACGACATAGAAAAAAAATTCTTTAACACAACACTTCGAAAACGTAAAAGTGAAATCATGGGAAATGTTTTCGTATCCTTTTTTTCTTTTTCGTTTCTGTTAAATAAAACGAAATTTGCTATCATCTTTCAATTTATTTCCTTTCACCTGAGATGAATCTGTCAGAGGCTATCGACGATAGTCGTCAACTCGAACAACTGCAAGAAACGAACCTGGTAGGTAACGTTCCGAGACTGAAGAAATGGGAAAAGTGGTTTGGGCGGGGCCCCTGTAGGTCGGACGTAAAACGGGCAATGAGGGCGTTGGGTGATATTTTGTCCTGTGTGTTGAGATACAAAAGACACTGTACCGGTAACCGTTTTCGTAGTTTATTTCTAATCTGAATGAATTAGTTACACAAAATTAAGGTCTCTATATCGAGTATTAATGTTTAGAATCCTGGTGCTGGTTCCAACTTAATTTTAAGAAACTTTTGCAACTCTTAGCAAAGGGATCAGCCTGAATGTTTAACACGCAGATATTGACTAAATATATAAATATTGTAATAATGTATTAGTACATGGTATATCTAAAACATTTTCAGCCCTTAATAAACAGCTTCTTAGGAAATTTTTATTACCCAGCAAAAATTGCGTAACAACTGTTAAAATTGTCGATTACTCATCATTTTGTAATATTTATTTTGATTTCCGGATGTTTGTGTTTTCTGTAATACAATGGTTTTCCGTTTGCTCTCTCTCTGGCACGAGGTCACTACCTAATTTATCATCTGTATACTATATATTATTTCTTTATTGCCCACAAGGGGCTAAACATAGAGGGGACAAACAAGGACAGACAAAGAGATTAAGTCGATTACATCGACCCCAGTGCGTAACTGGTACTTAATTTATCGACCTCGAAAGGATGAAAGGCAAAGTCGACCTCGGCGGAATTTGAACTCAGAACGTAACAGAAGACGAAATACCGCTAGGCATTTCGCCCGGCGTGCTAACGATTCTGCCAGCTCGCCGCCTGTATACTAGATATGATTGAACAAACCCGAATGATTTATTAGTCTAGCGTTGTGTAGGTACCTCTGCCACTACGAAGCCATTTCTTTGAATGGCGAGTTGGAATATAATATTCTTGTCTGTCTATTTATGAAATTAAAGTCAAATTTTTGAGTAATGATTCTTAAATTTGATTAGTCATAATTCTTAGCCGCGTGTGTGTATTTGCGGGATGCAGCATGTAAAGCCATAACAATCGTTGGTGACTAAACCATCACTCCAACCGGTTAACCTCGTAAAGAAGGTTCTGGGATCTCTGAAGGATCCAAATAACACCTATCAAAGAAATAGACGAACTGACCGTGGGATTAAGGATTAGTTAGCATTATTAGTTTTCGCCCTGGTGGCAAATTCAAGAGATCATTATTAGTATGCGGACTTAGAAATTCCTTATTGCTGTAGGAGTAAGACACAAAGTACACCATTTTTCTATTGTCAGTTTCTCCAAAACATGTGGCTGGTTCTACACTTCCTTGCTATAATTAAGTCTTCTGTGTAAATCAGGGGTTTCCAACCGGAGTCTACATGAACCCACAGGGGTTCACAGAAGTTTTAAGGGGGTCCACGTGTAACAAATTGTAATTTGTGGGTCCATACAAAAATTTTGTTTCCTAGGAGAGGTTCTTGTATTATATTGAAATTTTCACGATTTGTCTTTGGAATTTATGTTATGAATTTAACGAAATTGTTTTGTTGTTAGTTTTTATTAACCCACAAACAAATATTTTATTTCAAAAATTTACATGTGCATATATGGGGTCCACAGATAATAAGATAGCTCTCAGGGGGTCCACACGCAAAATAAGGTTGGGAACCCCTGGTGTAAATAGTCAATATAGTTCTATGAGAAGTAAAATATTTTCTACTGAAGTTGCCTCCCTCTCGACTGTGGCCCCGCACATTTGAAAGGGACCTTAGTTTTGCAAACTGTATGGTGACCCCACTTGTGCTGTTACCATGTAAAAAGCACCCAATACATGTCGTAAAGTGGTTAGCTTTAAGGACATCCAGTCATAGAAACTGCCACAGTGAAGTATGATGCAGTCTTTACACTGGCTGGAACCAGTCAAACCACCCAACTGATGCCAGTGTGGAAGATGGCCTTTAAATAACAATGTATATCATCATCATTTAACGTCCACTTTCCATGCCTGGAGACTGGTGAACTAGATGGCTACACCAGGCTCCAATCTGATTTGGCAGTTTCTACAGCTGGATGCCCTTCCTAACACCAACCACTCTGAGTGTCTAGTGGGTGCTTATTATGTGCCACCGGCACGAGGGCCGGTCCAGCGGTACTGGCAACGGCCACGCTCAAATGGTGTTTTTTACGTGCCACCTGCACAGGCGTCAGTCCAATGTTTTGTTCACATGCCACCGGCACAAGTGCCAGTAAGGCGAAGCTGGAAACGATGGCGCTCAAATGGTGCTTTTTATGTTCCACCAGCACAGAAGCGAGATCGCTGCTCTGGCAGTGATCCCACTCGGATGGTGCTGTTAGTGCTCCACTGGCATGGGTGCCAGCCATCAAATTTGGTTCAGTTTCGATATATATATATATATATATATAATATAAATAATATGTGTGTGTGTGTACACACATATATGAAAATGATGGGAAAAGACCAGCCATTGGGTGATATGCTGTGCTTGCGAAGACCTGTTGAACCGAGTGAAATTGTAGTTGTGACTCTCACCTGTGCCACGTAAAAAGCACCATTCAAGTGTTGGGTCTCGTGAAGACAGTGACCGGTTACCAAGACCCTTGGCAATAAACCATGCTTATGTTGACCTGCCAAGCCAAGTGAGACCGTAGTAATGGCTGATGCTGGTGTCAGGTTATTGGCAACCATGCCAGCGACACATAAAAAGCACCCACTGCACTCTCGGAGTGGTTGGCGTTAGGAAGGGCATCCAATTGTAGAAGCATTGCCAGTTTGCATTGGAACCTGGTGCAGACCATGGCTTACTAGTTTTCAGTGAAACCATCCATCCCATGCCAGCATGATGATGATGAGCCAAACGTTATGCAGCAGACATTTGACATTTTATGTATATTATGTTCATCATCATCATCATCGTTTAACGTCCGCTTTCCATGCTGGCATGGGTTGGACAATTTGACTGAGGACTGGCAAACCAGATGGCTACACCAGGCTCCAATCTGATTTGGCAGAGTTTCTACAGCTGGATGCCCTTTCTAACGCCAACCCCTCCGAGAGTGTAGTGGGTGCTTTTACGTGCCACCGGCACGAAGGCCTGTCAGGTGATACTGACAACGGCTACGCTCAAAATGGTGTTTTTTACATGCCACCTGCATAGGAGCCAGTTCAGCAGCACTGGCAACGACCTCGCTTGAATGACTTTTCACGTGCCAGTAAGGCAACGCTGGTAACGATCACGCTCAAATGGTACTATTTACGTGCCACTGGCGTGGAAACCAGACAGCTGCTCTGGCAATGATCACTCTCGGATGGTGCTCTTAGTGCTCCACTGGCACAGGTGCCAGTCATCAAATTTGGTTCAATTACGATTTCAATTTCACTTGCCCCAACAGGTCTTTGCAGGCCAAGTTTAGTGTCCAATGAAAGGAGAGGTTGGTATGGGTGCTAGTCGTCAAATGTGGATCGATTTCACTTGCCTCAACAGGTCTTCACAAACAGGGTTTAGTGTCCAATGAAGGGAAGGTACGCATAAGTGGGCTGGCTACACCCCTGGCAGAGGCCTTGGATTATGGTCTCACTTGGCTTGCCGGGTCTTCTCAAGCACACCATATCTCCAAAGGTCTCAGTCACTAGTCATTGCCTTGGTGAGGCCCAATGTTCAAAGGTCGTGCTTCACCACCTCATCCCAGATCTTCCTGCGTCTACCTCTTCCACAGGTTCCCTCAACCGCGAGGGTGTGGCACTTTTTCACACAGCTATCCTCATCCATTCTCGCCATATGACCATACCAGCGCAATCGTCTCTCTTGCACACCACAACTGATGTTTCTTAGGTCCAACTTGTCTCTCAAGGTACATTAATTTTGTTCTTCATGTGCATGTGTTTATTCATCATTATTTTATTTATTTTATTCAATTTTAGAAAAATTGAAGCATGTCTGACAATTCTGGAGTGTATTTTTTTTTAATCTTAGGGAGATCAAAATTGTTGTATTACAGGGCCTCAAACTTCAGGGATTTCAAAAGTAATTGCTTTAAGCACATTATGGGTACACAATATTGAATGCTTTGAGGTCTTTTATTTTCTTTTCTGTTGACAAAACCTGCATGAACAGAACAATTCAGGACATGACTTGTCTTACAACATCCACCATATCAGAACCCCAGAGTAGATTATGCCCCTTATTCCTAAGGCACTGTTGTGCCATTTGGCCCTTTTTAATAAATACAAGAGTAACTAACGGTTCAAGATAAGACTCTGTATTGATTCTGTTAAATGCTTGCTTCATCATGCTGTACATTTCTTATTGATTTCATTCAGTTCAAATATCGAACTATATCTGTTCATCTCCTATTGATTTTGCTGGATGTATATATAAGAAATGAGGTCCATTTGTTCATTCAGGATCATCATTAATAACTACAGCAAAGTTATTGTCATCAACAGCTTTTATTTCATATTTTATTAAATGAACATTCATAAAACTTCTCTCTCTCTCTCTCTCTCCGGCCAAATAACCTTATACCTCCTCTACAGCAAGACACCTGTTTCTGTCACTCTGTCTCTCTATAATCTTTCATCATCCGACAGAAAAGCACCTCCTCCAATGCCCCCTCCCCTCTCAAAAGAGTTTTCTTTTTTACCTTACAAGGTACTTGGTAACCCAGTCAGTGCAGGTGCCACTTAAAAGGCACCCAGTCTACACTGTAAAATGGTTTGTGTTTGGAAGGGCATCCAGATGTAAAAACCTCACCAAAGCTGACCTCACCTGTGCTTGTGCCATATAAAAAGCACTAAGTCCACTCTGCTGAGTGGTTGGTGTTAGGAAGGGCATCCAGCTGTAAAAGCCCTGCCAAAACAATCACAGAAGTCTGGTGCAGGCTTCTGCCTGGCTGGCTCTTGTGAAACCATCCCACCCATGCCAGCATGGAAGGCAGACGTTAAATGATGATGATGGTCTTGATTTCATTTAAAATCAGTTTTCTTCTATTTTCCATTTGTAGATTTTATGCGAGCTACACAATGTTTATATCCACATCACTCTGTTGGAATCTAATGAAAATGATGCACACATCCTAGGAAAGTTTTACTTTGTTCAAAAGGTAAGAGTATTTACTTCATTTTCTGCAACAGAAGATGCAACTGCATGTCAACAACTGCAATAGTTAGTGCATGTGATAGAGGACCAATCTGATGTTGGTAAAATGCTATCACCTGTTGTTAGAATATAGGAATCTTTTCTGTTGCTGTCGCAGTTTTCTGTTTTTTTCCAATTCTGTTCCAGTCATTTTCAAGTTTAATTTACCCATTTATTGGGTTGGCAACTACATTCACACGGTTTTTTTTTTTTTATTGAAATTTTTTCAAAAGGTTTAATAAAAAATAACAAACAATTAATCAATAATGTATTCACCTTTGTTGTTTACGACTTCTTCCCAACGTTCAACAAGATTTTCAGTACCTCGTTGGTAGAAATCACCCGATTTTGACTTGAGAAATTGATCCAACCAAGCTCTCAATTCTGCATCAGTATTGAACGAAACTCCGTGCATAGCATTTGAAAGAGATCGAAAGAGGTGAAAATCCATTGGTGCCAAATTAGGAGAGTACGGCGGGTGTGGCAGCACTTCCCAGCCATGCGTTTGAATGGCTTCTTTGGTCATATTGATGATATGAGGGCGGGCGTTGTCGTACAGCAGAAAAACTTCATGCTGCCGATTAGGCCTTTTCTCTTGAATAGCCGTGTTGAGACGTTCCATCTATTGAACATAGAGTTCCGCGTTGACCGTTTGGTTCTGTTCAAGCAATTCATAATGGATAATCCCTTCACAGTCCCACCATACGCACAACATCGTTTTACGCGGATGAAGATCTTGTTTCACGCGCGGTGTCGCTTGTTTACCAGGGCTAAGCCATTCCTTACATTGGTTCATATTGATGTATAGGCACCATTTTTCGTTGCCAGTAACGATTCGGTAAAGAAATTGCTCTTTGTGTCCATGAGTTGAGCAGTGACGAGGAAGCAAACCAGCGGAGATTGTGGCTCGTTGATTTTTGTTGTTGTCACTTAAAGCATGCGGAACCCATGCTCCATACTTCTGAACCTTTCCCATCGATTGAAGATGCTTCTCTATAGCAGTGTGCGAGCATTCCATTTTCTCTGCCAGTTCCCTTGTCATTTGACGAGAAATTTTGTGCAAAAGTTGGTTTAATCGCTCTTCATCGAACTCAACTGGATGGCTGGAACGAGGTCAGTCTTTGAGGTCAAAATTTCCATTTTTGAACTTGGCATACCGATAACGAGTGGTTCTTTCAGCTATGGCACCCTCTCCATACACAGCACAAATGGCGCGAGCAGCTTTGAGGCCTTAGAACCTTGATAAAAAGCAAAAAATGCTCGTTTTTCTTAACTTGACATTTCATTTTAATGATCTGAAAATAAACTAAAATTAACTAGGAAAAAAAAAAAAAGATTCCAAAATGATTTAAAAATAGAATTCTCGAAAAAAATAGATTCCAAAATTTAAAAACACAATAAATTCCAGAATTTAAGTGGGAACTTAGTTGCCAACCCAATAGTTTTGTAAACTAATTATGAAAATGAAAATCATTTATGCCATAAATTGAAAATAAAAAGTTAATAGCTTTTAAAGTCTGCACATTTTGGATTATTTTAGCCAACCAAAAACCACAGACACATTGGTGTTGTATTTTCTTTCATGAGGAGTCAAACTCTAACCCTAATATACCGTTTTTTGTAATTTTTTGCAAAGAAATTTGACAATTTTTTTTTTCCCTTTTTAAAATATTTATTTCATTTTATACATTAAAATTTCTTACAACTTTTGGTGTAATGTTTTGCTTTCACTTTGTTTCAACATTGTTGTAACATTTTTACTATTTTGTGATAGACAGTAATCACGCAGAAAATGCCAACTTTCAAATCTTGTTTTCTGATTGGGTAAAAATGATCAAACTTTAAATCTCTCTAACATTTTTCTAAATTTTTTCCAAAATAAATGATTCACAAAATTGGATTGAATGTGAAAAATTACATCAATGTACCAAATTTGAAAATTTTCACTTAATTTGAAAATTTCAAAATGTGTGACATGCCGTGCTTGAGGAGACTTATTGAGTCACGTAAATCAAATCAAATGGAAATTGTAGTTGTTGCTGTTGCCAGTGCTGGTGGCACGCAATAAGCACCATTCATGCATGGGTTGCTGCCAGATCCGCCTGACTGGCTCCCTGTGCCGGTGGCACATAAAAAGCACCCACTACACTCTCAGAGTGGTTGGCATTAGGAAGGGCATCCAGCTGTAGAAACACTGCCAAATCAGATTGAAGCCTGGTGTGGCCTCCTAGCTTGCCAGTCTCCAGTCAAACCGTCCAACCCATGCCAGCATGGAAAACAGATGGTAAACGATGATGTGACAGCAACAGAAAAGATCTGAATATAGCAATACAGAGAATTTTGTCCAAGATTTAGGCCAGACCCATGTGAGTATAGGGCAAACCTAGATCTTTGACAGGATTTTTTTATATTGAATTTGTTGAGACAAATATTCTATGGTTGGATGCCATTCCTGTCACCAACCCTCACATTTCCAAACAAAGCAATAGCCAGACATGTTTTTTTAGGGAAAACTGGAAATGCTTAGATTTTTGGTGATTTGGTGTGCTTGAGAAGATGTGTCAAGTAAAATCATAGTTGTGACCACTGCTGGTGACACGTAGAGAGTGCCTGTGCTGGTGGCCCGCGGAGGGCGCTCGTGCTGGTGGCTCATGGAGGGCACCTGTGCTGGCAACACGTAAAAAACACCTGGTACCAGCATACCAGTTACAGTCAAACTGTCTAACCCATGCCAGCACGGGATATAAATGCTAAATGATGATGATGGCTTGGGGCTGTAGAAGACCTTTATTCCAAGGTGCTGCAGTATAGGATTGAACCTAGGACCACATGATCAAGAGCAGCAGGCTTTTTTAACCATGCAGCCCTACCTATCATCATCAGCATTTGATGTCTGTTTTCCATGCTGGCATGGATTGGACAGTTTGACAGGAGCTGGTACGGCTGGGGGCCACACCAGGCTCTATTTTCTATCATCATCATCATCATCATTTACCATCTGTTTTCCATGCTGGCATGGGTTGGATGGTTTGACTGGGGACTGGCAAGCCAGAAGGCCACATCAGGCTCCAGTCTGATCTGACAATGTTTCTACAACTGGATGCCCTTCCTTACGCCAACCACTCTGAGAGTGTAGTGGGTGCTTTTTACGTGCCACCAGCATGAGAGCCAGTCAGGCGGCACTGCAAGGCACCTTCGGCAAGTGCCGTCTTCTATAGCCTCTGGCCAACCAAAGCCTGATGAGTAGATTTGGTAGACAGAAACTGAAGGAAGCCGGTTGTATATATCTATATATGTATATGTGTGTGGGGTGGGGAAGACCCCCACCCACACTGCTTGACAACTGGTATTGGTGTATTGGTATGTCTGTCCCTGATAGCATAGCGATTCAGCAAAAGAAACTGGTAGAATAAGTGCCAGGCTCTAAAAATAATAATAAAAAAAGTACGGGGGTGGTGTGTGTGTGTGATTCTTTCTACTAAATTCTTCAAGGCAGTGCCCCAGCATGGCCACCGTCTAATGACTGCGACAAGTAAAAGATCAGACACTTGCTGGATAAACTTTAAAAACTTTCCCAAGCATCATTATTTACTTTCTCTCTCACCTGTGATTTTTGTCCTCACCTGATTAGTCTCGGCTTAGGTTTTCTTAATTGATTGCTTATTAGCAAGTCTGTTATCATAACCAAAGTTTTGAAGTTATTGTTTATAGAACCACCTTTATAGATTATTGATACAATGCATGATTGCAGTGAGATTACTGGACTGCTGGACATATGATTTGAAACCCTACTGCTAACACCAGTGTGTCCTGAAATACATAACTCTGACAGACTCAGTCTGCTTAATTAACAACGGGACCCCTCTCCAGTTGAGTCTGTTGCAGTAGGAAGGGATTTTAGCTATAGAAATAATAATCCTCCTTGTCATCATTGATCTTGTGCTGGCACCAGGTAAAAGGCACCCATGTCAGTGCCATGTAGAATGGCACCAGTGTTGGCACCATGTAGAATAGCACCTGTCGGCGCCGCATAAAATTGCACCTGTGTCCATGCCACATGAGACAACATCCACATCGGTGTCGCATGAGATAGCACCTATGATAGTGCCATGCAGGAAAACAACTGTGCTGGCATCACATAAAAGAGCCCCTGTGCTGGTGCCATGTGAAAAGGTACCCAGTACACTCTGTAAAGACGCTGGCATTAAGGACATGCAGCCATAGAAACCTGTCAAAGCAGACAATTGGAATCTGGTGTGGGCCCTGGCCTAACCAGCTCCTGTCAAACCATCCAACCCATGCCAACAAGGAAAACCAACTTTAAATGATGATGATAACATGTTATCCAAGTCAGAAATTGATTAAAACATCTGCATTAAGTTGGATAGAAAGATTACCCTTAAGATCTTAACTCTTTTGATACCAACCTGCTTACGACTCCCTTGCTTCAATCATATAGTCTTGTAATGTCTCTAAGACTACATTTTCCTGTTTTTTAATTTTTTGTTTTTGCTGTTTTAAATCAGTAGGGTAAGACGAGAGGCAGGTTTGGTATTTTTTTCTAGCAGGCTGAATCAATGTACAAAGGTTTCCTCAGTGTTGTTCTGTTAATCAACCACACAGCCATGTCTGCAGGCAATGAATGACTGTGTTTACTTCCCAATGGTCTCAAGTTCAATTCCACTGCCTAGTAAAAGGCCAGGGCCACCCAAAGTCTTGAGTGGATTTGGTGGATGGAAACTGAAAGAAGCCCATTGTGTCTGTGTGTGTACACACACACATACACTGGGCTGTTGCATTCGTAATCATGACATTGAGGTTTCAATTCCTGTACTGAGTGGTGTGTTGTGTTCTGTTGCTCTGTGATCACTTTGACCCATGGAAGCGATGTCAGTTTGATGGCAGGTGTGAACTTAATGTACAGCACAAACCATTTCATTACTTGAAACAGATTGTGGTTCATCAATAAATTGCATCTTGAACTGCATGATAGATAGAATGAACTAAACAGAACAAGGGGAGATACATGGGATGGAGAGCTGCTGAAGAGGTCACAGGATGTGTGATGAAAGATTTCCAGACAAAGGACATGGAATAGTAATAAATCTGAAGTAAAGAACGAATATGTTATGCGTGTGTTTATTTGACAAGAAAAAAAAAAGAAAGGAATGACCAACCTGAAGTATAACATATATAAACATCCTGTCGTCATCATCAAGTGTTTTAAATCCAGGTTTTGTCCCTGTTAACGGGGGTGGGGATGGCTGGATCTACCTCAACGCCATAGCAACCAAGGTTGGCAGGTGCAGCCCACCCCAACCTTTGAGTTGGCTGGTGCCCACTCTCCTTTGCTATCATGAGGCATTTTTGGAGCTGGATTTTCTACAGGGAGCATGCCCTTGCTTACCCCCAGTCTCAGTTTCTAGACATGGGTGGTCCTGAGACCAAGGCCTTTGCCACGATTTTTAAGAAATGTGGTGGGAATCTAGCTCAGGAGGGCAGGGATGCTACTCCCTGAGACCCCTTTCAGAGCCCCCCCCTACCCTGTACACTGTGTAAAGCGGTTGGTGTTAGGAATGGCATCCAGCTCTAGAAACTATGCCAAAGCAGCTCCTGTCAAACCATCCAACCCATGCTAGCAAGGAAAAGTGGACATTAAAGCAATGATGATACCTGCTTGTCTGTTTTAATCACTCATTCCTCATTGTCATTCAGTTTTTCCCCTACAAAATACTTCACACGAATAACCTGTAAAATTCCCCTTCTCTCTCTCTCTCTCTCTCTCTCTCTCTGCTTCTGTAAAAGATAACTTTTGTTGTTAACTGAATGTTTAAAATATTATAAAACCCTAAAGCTCTCCATTCTGAACAAATAAAAGTAAATCTGAAAACTACTATTTGCAAATCTCACAATGAGAGATATTCAGCAACAGTACTGTGGAATAAAGATTATTTGCCAACATAACATGGCAGTCCTAGTTTAGGACGAATGTTGCTGTAATTTAGCCCCAGGAGACATCGTCCCCAGCTGGCTATATGACATGATCTGTGTCCTTATATTTTTGAACAAGGGCATCTAGTAACCCCACTCAGCTCAAAAACAATATCTGTGCATCTCGATTTCCGGGTTATTTCCCTTCATCAACACAGAATAATTGTTCGCCTAGAGGTGGTGCTGACAAATTCTTGTTCAAAATATATAATTTTCAAAGTGACAACTAGTCACTAATCTATAAATTAGAAAATTACTATTTTTAAATCCCACAACGTGAGATATTCAGCAACAGTACTTTGGAGTAGAGATTATTTGCCAACATAACATGGCAGTCCTGGTTTAGGATGAATGTTGCTGTAATTTAACCCCAGGAGACATTGTCTCCAGCTGGCTATACAACACGATCTTTGTTCGAAAATATAAGGACACAGATCGTGTTGTATAGCCAGCTGGAGATGATGTCTCCTGGGGCTAAATTACAGCAACATTCGTCCTAAACCAGGACTACCATGTTATGTTGGCAAACAATCTTTACTACAAAAGTAAATCTATTCACGTCACCAGCTTTCCTGAGAAAATATGAAGGTCAAACGAAAATAATCAATACTTGTGTTTATACAAGCAATTAAAAAGCAAAAACAAAAAGAAAACATTCTCTTTTTTTTTTTTTCTCATTTGTCTCTTACTTCAGCCTGTCAGTTGTTGTCATCGTTTGACTTATCTATGACAGCAATTGATTAGGGTGTATACAGTACATACAATGAATTTATACACAACACACCAGCTGTCCCACTTTCCCTTCTCCTTAAGCTGGTTGTTTCTCATCCCCTGTACTGGTCTCTGCTGCTAAATCGGTGAGTTTGTGTGAGGTTTTATTTTTAGTTTGTTTTCATCCTGATCAAAAGTGAAATGTGCTGACTTGCTTTCTCCTCTCTCTCTCTCTCTCTCTCTCTCTCTCTGCTATCAGAGATAGGTATAAATGACCTATATACATTGTAAACTTCATGAAATGAAATCTTTTTTTACTTACAACATAAACCACTTCATTTTCCTAATTCTCTTCTTTCTATCCCATCCAACAACACACAAGGTAGTGTTTCCTTGTTTTTTCTTAGTTCTGGTGCTCCCTGAACAATTTCTAATCTGTTCATTTGATCCTTAACTGGCTCTCCGTTGGTTATGAGGAGTTCCAGTTGATCTGATCAACAGAACAGCCTGTTCATGGACTTAATGTGCAAGTGGCTGAGCGATCCACAGACATTCTTTTTTTTTTTCCTTCTACTTGTTTCAGTGGCCTATTCTATGGGAATCTTTTGCCAAACCACTAAGTTACGGGGATGTAAACACACCAAGTAATGTTGGGGGGGAAAACAAACACACACACACACACACACACATATATAT
>NC_068982.1:188607215-188608574 GCF_001194135.2 Octopus bimaculoides | reverse complement strand
TATACGACAGGCTTCTTTCAGTTTCTGTCTACCAAATCCACTCACAAGGCCTTCATCGGCCCGAGGCTATAATAGAAGACACTTGCCCAAGGTGCCACATGGTGGGACTGAACCCAGGACTATGTGGTTGGTAAGCAAGCTTCTTACCACACAACCACTCCTGCGCCTACATGTATACTTTTAATGTAGTTCTCAGGGAGATTCAATATGACATGGCTGGCTCAAAAGAAACTCAGCCACTTTGCCTTGTGGAATTACTACTGCTTTAGTTCCAATTCATGTCCTGTCTCCAATGTTCTGTCTCCTTGCTCCATAACCTCTCTGCTTTCATCCCATCTCTTTTAGGTCAGTCGTATCTGGTGCCGGTGCCGTATAAAAAGTACCTGTGCTCTGAAGTGGTTGGTGTTAGGAAGGGCACCCAGCCATAGAATCCTCATCATTTAGCGACTGTTTACCGTGCTGGCATGGGTTGGATTCTTTGACAGGAGCTGGTAAGGCTGGGAGCCTGGTACAGCTCTTCAGGTTGCCAACTCCTCTCAAGCCATCCAACCCATGCCAGCATGGGAAAACAGACATTTAATGATGATGATGATGATAAGAAAACTAGTGGTAGTCTGTGTCAGCAAAATCTCCCTCCCCCCCACATACATTTCACAATTTGACAGTTGTTTCAACAGCAGATATTTGGTATTTACCAGTGCAAACCATGGGGTGGAGGGTGCGGGGATGTTAAAACATTATCTACATTAAGACACAGTTAACACAAAAAGTGCAACAGGCCACGATCGTGGCCCAGATAGATGCATTTAATTTATGGACACTTGTTAAGGCCTAATGTCACTCAAACGCTCCCAGAATGCAAGAGGACTAATAGTTCAACTAATGACCTTTCAGATGATGTAAAACTTGCCACCATTATATACTAAAAAAGATATTTTAACTATTTTTTGTTTTGATGTTCAGGTGCAATAAATACTGTAAACAAACAGGAAACAACTTCTGTCTCATTCCAAGGAGAAAAACTAGAGGTAGTTGATAGCTTCCGCTATCAGGGTGACCAAGTTAATAGTGGGGGTGGGTGCGCTGAAAGTGTAGCTGCTAGAATAAGAATAGCCTGGGCAAAGTTCAGAGAGCTCTTACCTCTGCTGGTGACAAAGGGACTCTCACTCAGAGTAAAAGGCAGACTGTATGACACATGTGTATGAACAGCCATGCTACATGGCAGTGAAACATGGGCTGTGACTGCTGAGGACATGCGTAAGCTCGCAAGGAATGAAGCCAGTATGCTCCGCTGGATGTCTATTGTCAGTGTGCATACCCGACAGAGTGTAAGTATCTTGAGAGAAAAGCTGAACATAA
>NC_068982.1:188593585-188606373 GCF_001194135.2 Octopus bimaculoides | reverse complement strand
AAAATACACCATTTTGAGCGTGGCCGTTGCCAGTACTGCCTGACTGGCCTTCGTGCGGGTGACACGTAAAAGCACCCACTACTCTCTCTGAGTGGTTGGCGTTAGGAAGGGCATCCAGCTGTAGAAACTCTGCCAAATCAGATTGGAGCCTGGTGTTGCCATCTGGTTTCACCAGTCCTCAATTAAATCGTCCAACCCATGCTAGCATGGAAAGCGGACGTTAAACGATGATGATGATGATGATAATGTGTGTGTGTGTACTCATTAGACTGTGACCATGCTGGAGCACTGCCTTGTGGAATTTTCAGTCAAACGAACTAATCCTAGTACTTTTTTAACCCTGATACCTATCCTGTCTGTCTCTTTCATTGAACCGCTAAGTTACAAGGACATGAATCAACAGTGGTTGTGAAGCGGAGGTGGGGAACACCCCTCCCCACCCCCCATATATATATATATATATGTGTGTGTGTGTTCATAATCGGCTTCTTTTAATTACTGTCTCCCAAATCCACTCACTCACAAGGCTTTGGTTGGCTTGAGGCTAGAGTAGAGACACTTGTCCTATATGCCACTCAGTGGGACTGAACTTGGAACCATGTGGCTAGCTAGCAAGCTTCCTACCACACATCCATCCCTATATATATATATCAGTACATACACACTAGTTACCAGTTCAAATATGCTTAGGGGCATAGTCAAACTCATCAGAAAGCTATTCCCTGTATTTTGTTAGTGAGAACATTTCTCACTGCAGACAAATGGGTGGAAATACACTGAATCCATCCAGAGTGTCTTCTATCCAGACTGTGGGATGCATGCATTTCAGGGTGGTTATCTCCTCTTCAGCAGCAGAGACCAGAAAGGCAGGTGCTATGTGTGCCTTCATCATCATCATCGTTTAACGTCCACTTTCCATGCTGGCATGGGTTGGATGCTTTGACTGAGCTCTGGTAAAGCCAGTGGCTGCACCAGGCTCCAGTCTGATTTGGCAGTGTTTCTACAGCTGGATGCCTTTCCTAACGCCAACCACTCTGAGAATGTAGTGGGTGCTTTTTATGTGTCACCGGCACAGGAGCCAGTCAGGCGGCACTGGCATCGACCACGTTTGGATAGCGCTTTTTATGTGCCACCGGCACAGGAACTAGTCTGGAGATACTGGCATTGGCCACGTTCGGTTGGCACTTTTTACATGCCACTGGCACAGGAACCAGTCAAGTGGACCTGGCATCGACCACATTTGGATGGTGCTTTTTATGTGCAGGGGGAACTGGCCACAGCTACGATATTGGTTTTACTTGACTCAACTGGTCTTGTCAAGCATATCATATCGCACAATGCATCAGGGGTATTCTTAACGGGGCTGGACATGCATGGCTGCAATCTCGCTTTAGTTGCTGAGTTTTCTCAATCACAGCATATCTCCAAAGGTCCTGGTCTCCTGTCATTGCCTCTGTGAGGCCCAATGTTCGAAGGTCATACTTCACCACCTCATCCTTTGTCTTCCTGGGTCTACCTCTTCCACAGTTAGGGAGTGGCACTTCCTCATACAGCTGTCTTCATTCATACGTAACACATGACCATACCAGCACAGCCACCTCTCTTGCACACCACATTTGATGCTTCTTATGTCTAACATTTCTCTCAGGGCACTTACACTCTGTTGTGTATGCTCACTGATTTTACATATCCAGTGGATCATACTAGCTTCATTTCTTTCAAGCCTATGCATATCTTCAGCATTCATGGCCCATGTTTCACTGCTGTGTAGCATAACTGTTTGCACACATGCATCATACAGTCTACCTTCCACCCTGAGCGAGAAGCCCTTAGTTGCCAGCAGAGGTAGGAGCTCCCTGAACTTTGTCCAGGCTATTCTTACTCTAGTCGCTACACTCCCAGTGCAACCCCACCCCACTACAGACTTGGTTGCCTAGGTCGCAGAAACTATTTCATGGCTAACCAGTATTGTTTTCTGTTAAGACACATTTCACACCACAAAACCTGCTCCAACAATTCATTGCCCTTTTGTTTGTTATTTATGGAGCAGGAAAATGAAATTATTTATTATAATAACTGTTGTGTGTATATATTTTATCTTTTTACTTGCTTCAGGCATTAGACTGCGGCCATGCTGGGGCACCGCCTTTAAGAATTCTTGTAGTCAAATGGATCAACCCCAGTACTTTCTTTTCTAAAAAAAAAAATCCATGTAATTATTCTATCAGTCTCTTTTGCCAAACTGCTCAGTTATTGTTATTCTTTTTTTTTTTTTTATTTCAGCCGGAAGGTTTATTTGTAGAATGGAAAGCTGAAGAAGTGCCTTCTTCTGATGAACACGATTGGGCTGTGGTTGGTAATGCTGTTGGTTATAAATTAGACAGACAGTCTGAATCAGGTAAAGACGATTGCTTTCATCTATTTGTTCTCATTGGATGGCAGTTCGTTATGAATTAGCACCAGATTAATAATGATGAAAGTTATTTTACTAAATTCTTCATTAGTTTATAAATTAATTGAAACAAAGGCAATGCATTTCAACAGAAATATTATAACAGATGAGTTAAAGAGATCTCAATCAAAACTTCAAACTAATTTATGTTCCAAAGACCAGCTTAATAATGAAAATGTGGTTTCGCTTAATTCTTCATTATTTTCCAAATTAATTACAAAAAGGCAGTATTAACATATTTCAATATGGTTTCTGTTTTAATATGGTAACAAAACGTTTTAAGCTGAATAACATCTAGCAATGCTCAGCATTCGAACCACTTACTCAATGGCTAGAGTTACGTCATCAAGCAAGGTCCATAACTGCTTCAGAGTAATTACAATTTTGTGTTCGATTCAGTTTACTGGATTCTCTCCCCTTACAAAATCTTTTATATATTTTCTCTCTTTTTTCACTAATTGAAAAGACATTGCACGTTGATCAGATAATGTACAATTTTATTAATTTTGTTATTATTATGAAGGCGGCAAGCTGACAGAATCGTCAGCACAGCAGGCAAAGTGCTCTGAGTTCAAATTCCGCCATGGTCGACTGCCTTTCATTCTTTCGGGGTCAATAGAATGACAGTTCAACACTCGGTTGGATGTAATCAATTAACCCCATCCTCCAAACTTCGTTGCCTTCTGCCAAAATTATTATTATTATTATTATCTAAGGCGGTGTGCTGGCAGAATCGTTAGCACGCCGGGCGAAATGATTGAGTATTTCGTCTACTCTATGTTCTGAGTTCAAATTCCGCAAAGGTCGACTTTGCCTTTCATCCTTTCGGGGTCGATTGAATAAGTACCAGTTGCATACCGGGGTCGATCTAATCGACTCATCCTCTCCCCCAAAATTGCTGCCCCTGTGGCAGCTTTGAAACTATTGAAGTCGTTAGCATGCCAGGTGAGATGCTTAGCAGTATTTTGTCTGCCTCTACGTTCTGAGTTCAAATTCCACCAAGGTCGACTTTGCCGTTCACCCTTTTGGGGTCGATTGAATAAGTACCAGTTATGCACTGGGGGCAATGCATTTGACTTAATCCCCTTTCCCAAGCTGCCCTTGTGGCAAAAAATTTGAAATTGTTATTATAATTATTATTATTATTGTTGTTGTTATTAGTGACTATAAATTCCAAAACTGAAACGCGGAAGAAGTACAATATAAGTTTTGATATCCTCGATTTGAAAAGTCTCAAAACGAATTCAGTTCATCACGGCTGGAAATACTTCATCTTCATCCTCAAAGACGGTACCACATATCCAGCACTGCATTTTCATTCTGGTGGATCATCGGAATTTTTCTCCCTCCTCAGCCAACATGTTTGCATTCAGATGTAAGTGTTCTAGTTTTACATTATTCATCATTAAAAAAAAAAAAAAAAAAAAATAGATGCATTCATGGCCGACTGGTTAAGACGTTCACTTTGCAATCATATAATTTTAGTTTTGTCCACCACCCCCTTTGCCACTTTGTGGCACCTTGGGCAGGTGTCTTCTCTTGTAGCCCTGGGTTGACCTAAGTCTTGAGAATGCATTTGGTAGGCGAAAACTGTGGAAGCTGTCGTGTGTGTGTATCTATGTATGTGTGTGGTGTGGTGTGTCCCACACCATTTGACAACTAGTGTGTAACTTAGTGGTTTGGCAAAGGACACCACTAGAATAAGTACCAGACTTAGAAACAAGTACTAGAGTCGAGTTATTCAGCTAAACCACTCTAGGTGGTGCCCCAGCATGGCCATAGACCAGTGACTGAAACAAAAGATAAAAGGAAGTTATATGCAATTCAAATTTTCTGACTTCACAATCAATCCCAGTGTGTGACCCTTTCAAAGCTTTGTATTGAGTACTACTTTGTTAGTGGCACTTTGGCTCTACCTTCTGTCTCCGCAACTGTTCTTACTTGTCCCTATATAATATCCCTATTATATAGGGTAGTGAGCTGGCAGAATTGTTAGTACACCGGGAGAAATGCTTAGTGGTATTTCGTCTGCCTTTGCTTTCTGAGTTCAAATTACGCCGAGGTTGATTTTGCCTTGCATCCTTTCGGGGTTGATTAAATAAGTACCAGTTATGCACTGGGGTTGATGTCTGTCCTTGTTTGTCCCTTCTATGTTTAGACCCCTGTGTGCAATAAAGAAATAAATACAGGGTGTTCAAAAAGTCTCTCCGCAGTAAGTATTTTATTGCAGAATAAATATTTCTAAGATGGTAAAAAGACTGCAAAAGAATATATTAGACTCTTTACAAGACTTTAAAAAACTTAGTGAAATAGTAACCAAAGGGGTCCATAAGTATAAAAAGGGTGGAGAACTGTTGCTTTAGAGCAACGCTTCTTAAACTTTTTTCTTTTACAACCCCATTTTTCATCACAAGATTTTTCACAACCCCAAGTATTGAATATACATTTGTGAAATAACATGTAAACTGAAATTCAAGTGTTTGAATTTAATTTTCGCGACCCCAGTATTTCTCTTTGTGACCCATAGTTTAAGAAGCACTGCTTTAGAGGATCATCATCATTTTAACATCTGTTTTCCATGCTGTCATGGGTTGGACAGTTTGTCATACATTTGCAGAATCATTAGCACACCGGGTAAAATGCCTAGCGGTATTTTGTCTGTCTTTACGTTCTGAGTTCAAATTCGTCAAAGTCGGCTTTGCCTTTCATCCTTTTGGGGTCGATAAATTAAGTACCAGTTGCGTACTGGGGTCGATCTAATCGAGTGCTCCCTTTTCCCCAAAATTTCAGGCCTTGTGCCTAGAGTAGAAAAGTTTGACAGGAGCTGGCAAGGCCAGAGAGCTGCGCCAGGCTCCAGTTGTCTGTTTTGGTATGGCTTCTTTGGTTGGATGCCCTTCCTAATGCTAACCACCTCACAGTGTGTACTGGATGCTTTTTACATGTCACTGGCATGGGTGTATTATAGTTATCAAATGGCAACTGAGATCAACTCCACTTGAAAAGGGGAGATAATCTCAAAAATTCTCCAAATGTATGTGTACATCTTTTGATGTTCAAAAAATATAAGCATTGACAACATCAATAACCTAGGCATTTCTAGTAAAAAACAAAACAAAAAAAAAAGCTGTGGTTCTTTACCTGAAGTACATTGTAGTGGTGATTCGAAATTGAACCACTAGGTAACTGGTCAGACATCAGCGCTGAGCCTCAGTAGTTTCATGTGATTAGTCTATTAAGCAACCAATCAGTATCAAGCCATTGTGTGATTCAATCATCTAGACCTTTCTCCTTGTGCCCTATAAAAAGCCACTTTTGGTGGTAATTGCAGGATGTTGAGGCAGCTGCACATTGCATCTCCATTCCTTTCTCAGTCAGATGGTTGAGACAGGAACCTCCATTGCCACATGTGGGGCCAGCCACAGATTTCTGACTCAGTAAGCTTGTTGTAAACCCCAAGCTGTACATCTCCCCCAGTATGTAATTATTGCTGTTATTATTTGTAAAAGGCCATAATAAAATGATAAATCTTCCGTTAATTGTTCCTGGTGTTGTCCAGTTACTTCTTCACACAGCGCAAGAGAAACATTTTCATTCAACAACTTAACCAGTCACCACCTCAGACCAGCCAACAAGCACAAACTATCCTTTGCCACTCTTACCAACTTAAATACAGTGAGTGTCTTGTTGAAAACCTGTAAACATTGATACTTTGTTCATTTTTAACATCCTTTTCCCCATACTAGCAGGGGTAGGTGTGTAAGATTGCTGAGGGACTGTTTTACAGTCAAATGCCCTTCCTCTTGGTAACTTTTACCTGTTTATCAAGTGAGAGATCTCTTATTTTACACATTTTTGAAGGCACCAAGCAATTGAACTATTGCACCACTTGTAGCATGCAACATTCATAGGACGCAGATGTATGCAGACACAAACACACACGCGCGCACGACAAGCTTCCTCCATTTTCCATCTACCAAAGGTTGGATAAGGCCCAAAACTGACACACTAGTGCTTTTGAATAAAAATCCTCTGGTACTTATTCCACCTGAGTTACACTGACCATCCCTTGTCACTTTCACTGTCATATAAACAGAGGACTAATGATTGTCTCATTGAAAACCTGCTTTTCCATGCTTGCTTGCCGCAGTTTGTTGTGGCTGCTTGTCTGTTGCAAACCCTCACCTGTTTCTAAGGCAAGGTAATATTACCCCACGGTCAGACCTATTTTTGCAGAATATCAGAAATGAATGACACTGGATGACAGTAACACTCATCACACACACACACGACAGGTTTCTTTCAATTTCTGTCTACTAAATACACTCACAAGGCTTTGGACAGCGAGTTCTTTATTCAAAGATACATACCCAAGGTACTACACAGTAAAAATACACATTTAGAGCTTTTATGCAGTTTTCATTTGCCAATTTCCTTTCACAAGGTATTGCTCCCTCAACTGGTATAATAGAAGAAATTTGCCAAGCAATGAGATTGAACCTTCAACCACGTGATAAATATACTGAGTCTGTTCTGGTGGTTGATTTTTGGAAGGGCGCTTGGTCATAATCACATTCTTCAAGAGTAACTATATGGTATTGCAAAACCCTGTCATATCTGGTGCAGATGTCCTACCTTATTCTGTGTTCAAACTGGCTCGATTAGACCTCTCATGCATACCCCACAATGTCATTCTGAAAGTAAGCAATCATATTGTTGCAATCCTGAAGTCGTGAGAAAATACGATTATCAAAAGAAAGTGAATAGATTACTTTTGACAGAGGAATCTGAATGCTTAATGGGTTAAAGAAATGTATTCTGCAGTGGTGGCCATCTGGTCTTGTTTCTATGTGAGAAATTGTCAGCTTCTCTTTGTAACCTGGACCATTGGCCCTGTTTCCATGCCTAGATCTTCTACTTTCATATGACTAATGTCTTTGGAGAAAATCTGAACATTACAAACATCTTGTTACTGTAAAAAATTTGTTTTATTTCTTGTCAATTTCTGTAATTTGTAGGTCACCGAACGACAACCGCCTGTGGATAGTGGAAGATCATGACCCTGGTATGCTCTCTGAATCATTTGATAAACTGAACTTGTTTACCGATTCTTCAGAACATTTAGTATCGGTAAGTTTAATCTTTTTTTATATTTTGTATTTTCTGTCTAGCTTGGAGAACAAGATTTGTGCTATGGTAGCTTTGGACCTCTGAATGAGATGCAGCAGCAACTGTCTTCCCCACCACACTTGCGTCTTTTGACAGATGCTGAATTTGTTGGTTTGACGGGAGTGAATCTCTTCCCCCTTGATATGGGAGTGGTTGTCTGGTATAGGGAAAACTTTCTGCTTCGTAACATAGTCATGCAGCTGTTTGGGTTTTAAATATTTTCTGATCTCAAATGGAAACCCAAAATATGATGTGACCTTGCCTAAAGAGATTTTTATACTTTCAGGTTTATAAAGCTTTCTATGGTCCCTACCCTGTGAAGAAACCTTGTGTGAGTACCTAGGTGCATTGAACAGTTTCACCCTACACTTCGTAGCTCTTGTGTTTCTGCAAGGCAATAGTTTATAACGAGCACTTTTGCACTTGATATCCTTAATTTGCTAAACAGCTCACGTCCTGACAAAATGGTACCATTGGTTCTCTGAGGGAAACAATGGGGACAAAAATCTTTTTCTTCCATTCAGCTTCAAAGTGGTTTATTTATTTTCTTCTGTTGCTCTCTCCATTTGGAAGTTTTACATCTTCCTCTGCTTCATTGCTGCTGTCTGCATCTACCTGCATTTTAACGTGCCAACGAGGGAGTGTTTATGTCGTCATTCAGCTTGGTAGAAATAGCAGCAAAATCTCCCTCAAACCACACATTCATCTTCATCATCATTTAATGTTTGTTTTTCCATGCTGGCATGGGTTGAACAGTTCAACAGGATCTGGCAAGGCAAAAAGCTGCATCAGGCTCCGCTTGTCTGTTTTGGCGTGGTTTGTATGACTGGATGCTCTTTACATGGTACCAGCTCAAGTGTTTTTCATGTGGCACCAGCGTACATGCTTCTTACATGGCACCGGCAGGGTCATCAAAAGACAAAGACTTCTTAGCTGAGAGAGGAAGTGGAACCAAGGAAAGCGGCTGTTAGCCTAGTGAGAGGTTAGAGGTTACCTTAGAAAAAGCACAACCCCTTCGACAATGTAGGCCAGGGTTTAATGTTTTTAAGAAAGGACGGTCATGGTTTGAATGCCTTTGAACACATCTGTTCAGTCTAAATTAGAATGGATCTAAAACAAGGGCAGTATTTTTTGAGATGTGGTGGCATTTAGTCTTGGCACCATTTCATTTAATACGTCAAAGATTCCTAATCTAAGTTTTGGAATCCCTTTTTATATTTGAATTAAAATTCTTCACTCAAAACATAAACCTGGGAAATGTCAGTGGTTTGACCCGTGGCTTCTAATATTAAATAGAAATGGGATATGAATTTGTTTACTATTTTAAAAAATCTTGTTTATCTTGTTTTAGTCATTAGACTGCGGCCATGCTGGGGCATCGCCTTGAAGAATTTTTAGTTGAATCCACCCCAATACTTACTTTTTTTTTTTAAATTCTAAAACCTGGTACTTTTTTCTATTGGTTTCTTTTGCTAAACCGCTAAGTTCTGGGGATATAAACGTATCAACACCAATTGTCAAATGGTGGTGGGTGACACACACACACATACACGAGTTTCTGTTTCTGTCTACCAAATCCATTCACAAGGATTTGGGTGGCCCGTGGCTTTAGTAGAAGACACTTGCTCAATTTTCTATACAGTGGGACTGAACCCAGAACCATGTAGTTGAGAAACAAGCTTCTTACTACACAGCCACGCTTACTTTCCTTGATGTTCGTACTAACCACTCTCTCCTCTACCAAAGTAAACGACCTCTGACCCATCTTCCATGCTGGCCAAATAAATCAAAGCAGTTGGAAATGATTGAGGAACCAAGACAAAGGAGGTAACAAGTAGCCCCCTCCCTTCGCATTTCACCTAAGCCAAATCTTGCTACAGAGTCACCTTGAATGCATTCACCAAACAGTTATACACACAAAGTAGGAAATAATGAAATCACTAAGTCATCATCATCATCACCATCATTTAAGGCCCACTTTTCCATGCTTTTGTGGATCAGATGGAATTCATTGAGGCAAATTTCCTACAGCTGGATGCCTTTCCTGTACCCAACTTTTTTCCCCCAAAATTGGGAATGAATGACACACATTTACACCAGTGGTTCTCAACCAATTTTTATCAACAGACTCCTTTGATTACTATTTTATTCTGGTGGACCCCTATAACCATTCAATCTTTAAAAACTAGTTTTATAGACACTTCTTTCAAAATTCCTGTTTTGCTTTCCACAAATTAACTTGTGTAGTTTGAACTATTAAAATGTTGGTGAAAGAAACCTCCCTATTTCTACATGTAAAGCAAAATTTGTTCCTTTACCCATCGTATCCTGTTTTGGATCCCCAATTTACTATTTTTCTTGTGCCATCATCATTGTCGTCGTTTAACGTGCCTTTTTGCATGCTGGCATGGGTTGGACGGTTTGACTGGGGACTGGGAAGCCAGGAGGCTGCACCAGCCTCTGGCAAAGTTTCTACAGCTGGATGCTCTTCCTAACGCCAACCACTCCGAGAGTGTAGTGGGTGCTTTTACGTGCCACCTGCACGAGAGCCAGTCAGCAGCCCTGGCAACGATCACGCTTGGATGGTGCTTTTAACATTCCACTGGCATGAGTGCTAATCAGGTGGTACTGTCATCGACCACATCAGCGATTCTGATTTCACTTGCCTCAGTAGGTCTTCACAAGCAAAGTTTATTGTCAAATGAATGAGGGGTATCCATAAGCGGGCTGGTTATACACCACTGGCATAGGCCACGGGTTATGGTCTCACCTGGCTTGTCGGGTCTTCTCAAGCACAGCATATCTCCAAAGGTCTCGGTCACTAATCATTGCCTGGTTGAGGCCCAATGTTTGAAGATCGAGCTTCACCTCCTCATCCTAGGTCTTCCTGGGTCTACCTCTTCCACAGGTTCCCTCAACTGCTTAGGGTGTGACGCTTTTTCACACAGCTGTCCTCATCCATTCGCATCACATGACCATACCACTGCAGTCGTCTCTCTGGCACACCATATCTGATGCTTCTTAAGTCCAACTTTTCGCCAAAAATCCTATATGGATCCTAGTTGAGAACTATTGGTTTACAACATGCTTGACAAGACCCATTGAGCTGATCAAAATTGCAGTTAAGGCAGATACTGGTGCCATGCAAATTAGCACCCGTGCTAGCGGAATGTAAACGCACCCAGTGTCACACAAATGGCACTTGTGCCGGTGGCACATAAAAGCTCCTGTTACACTCTTGGAGTGGTTGGCCTTATGAAGGGCATCCAGCCATAGAAAGCCATGCCAAATCAGACTGGAGTCTGGTGCAGCCTTCCAGCTGGCCAGCCCCGGTCAAACAGTCCAACCCATGCCAGCATGGACAATGGACGTTAAATGATGATGATGATGGCATGATGTCAAGACAAGGAAACACAAACATACACTTATGCACTTAAACAAAGGCTTCTTTCAGTTTCCGTTACCATATCCACTCACAAGGCTTTGGTCAGCCCAGGGTTATAGAAGACATCACTTGCCAGAGGTATCACACAGTGGGACCAAAACCCAGGACCATGAAGTCGGAAGCAACCTTCTTAACCCCAGCTGTGTCTATGCATTTAGTGTTGTGCTTTGAGGGAGATTTGAAGGCTATTTCTAGCAAAAGTGAATGACTACTTATAGGCTCCTCTCATTTGATTTCTTTTTCCTTTTTTTTTTTTACATGTAAGGGAGGCATCCCTGTTCTCCTGTTGGAGATTCCATGGGTTCTCAATTAGAATCTGCCATCAAAATATCATTAGAAAGATTTAAAACTCCTGAGTAATTCTTATGATCCCCCCACCCCTCGCAATTGCTCCTGCTTCTGTGAAACAAATCTTCTGTTTTAAAGTGATCTAATTAAAACTTTATCATCAAAATTTCATTTTAAGTTAAGTTCCAAATTTTGATAAATTCTTCATTATTCTCAAAATAATTTACGGGGATGTAAACACACCAGCATCGGTTGTCAAGTGATGCTGGTGAGAGGACAGACAGACAAGCACATACCTATGTACACACACGCATATATATATATATATATATACACACATGACGGGTTTCTTTCAGTTTCCGTCTACCAAATCCACTCACAAGGCCTTGGTTGCCCTGAGGCTATAGTAGAAGACACTTGCCCAAGGTGCCATGCAGTGGGACGGAACCTGGAACCATGTAGTTGGTAAGCAAACTACTTACCACACGGCCACTCCTGCACCTATGAGCCAAAAATAATGTGAAAAAATATACAGTACTGTTTCTTATTTCTTTACTGCCCACAAGGGGCTAAACATAGAGGGGACAAACAAGGACAGACAAAGGGATTAAGTCGATTACATCGACCCCAGTGCGTAACTGGTACTTCATTTATCAACCCCGAAAGGATGAAAAGCAAAGTCAACCTTGGCAGAATTTGAACTCAGAACGTCACAGCAGACGAAATACCGCTAAGCATTTCGGCCACCGTGCTAACATTTCTGCCAGCTCGCTGCCTTACTGTTTCTACTTTGCAGATTTTCATCTATCATGGGGTGTTTTGGAACATAACACCCTTGATAGTTGAGGGTTTACTGTAATTTCGTTTAGTCCCAATATGTTACTGGCTGATCCTATTGAGCTGTGAGAGACACAGTGTAGTTGTCTCCCCCTATCTATTCTCATTCTTTCCGATTGACTCAAATGAAGTACTACTTCTCCATTATGATCGGCTGAGTAACAGTGAGCAGTGTTGCCATGTCTAAAACCAATTGCTCAAACCATTCCACGTGTGCTCTTTGTTTTATTCCCTTCCCATCTCCCCCCTACACCCTTGCAACCATTACCCACCCACACTCTCAGTTCTTCTGTCCCCATTCACAACTAGCCAGCGCTGGATTAAGCACGTGCTTAACCCTTTCGTTACTAACCCGGCCGTTGCCGGCCGAAAAAATTTTTGGTTCATAAGACTAACCCGGCCGAGCGTACCCATTGTTATTTAAATGTATATTTGAACCCAATTCTCGTTAATACATTCGTTAAAACACCTGATTTCACTTTGCAAACAGTTGAGTTATTGTCTCCCACATTGTTTGGCGTGATATTTGAACTCAGGGAATTTTGGAAGATTTTTTTCCACATTTTTTGCGGCGTTGATTTTTTTCAACTTTGAAGATGG
>NC_068982.1:188592479-188593120 GCF_001194135.2 Octopus bimaculoides | reverse complement strand
GAACCCTTTCTTTAATTATGTTCCAAATATCACATTAATATGTTGATAAATAAAAAAGTTACAGGTGTTCAATGAGACTAGTCTAAATTCATGATTATTTTAGAATTTAATTGAAACTCATGAGGGGTGTATTTTGGTCAGAAATATAGTAACGAAAGGGTTAAGGCACCAAGGGAAGTGGGGCACCACAGAAATGGGAAATGGTGATTCCTAGTCTTGCAAGCCATTTGTGCTGGTATCATGAAACAAGTTGCTGTGAAATGGTTGTCGGATCTTGTCAAACCCATGACACCATTGAGCATCATCATTCAGCGTCCATTGCCCATGCTGGTATGGGTTGGACAGTTTGACTGGGCTGGCACGCCGGAAGGCTGCACCAGACTCCAGTCTGATCTGGCATGGTTTTCTCCGGCTGGATGCCCTTCCTAGCGCCAACCACTCCAAGAGTGTAATGTGTGCTTTTATGTGCCACCAGCATGGGTGCCACCGGCATGGGTGCCATCTGTGTGCCAATTTGCATGACACTGGTATCTGCCACAACTGTGATTTCAAGCACGACATAATGCCAAAGGTCTTGGTCATTGACTCCGTGAGGCCCAACACTCAAAAGGAACTCAGCCACAACATTTACATTAAATGAC
>NC_068982.1:188589655-188592469 GCF_001194135.2 Octopus bimaculoides | reverse complement strand
TACATTGGGAGGTTTTTCAAAAGTCACGAGTTTCTTCCGAGATGCTCTCCTACAACCGTCTCACATGAATTCTCGTCCACTTGATGAAATAGCTGTCATGTTTAACGAAGACTTACCTGGCATGGAGATTAACCAACAAGACGAACCAGGTTTTGAAGTTATCACAAAGGTATATTGTTTGTCTTTTTTTAACCTTAGGTTATTATGAGATTTTTGATGTATCTTTTTTTTTCTTTCCTTTCTTCTCATTAAAAGAACTGTTTAAGACGACCTTTTATTCAATTCTTAATTTTTTTAGTATCCGAAACGATTTATATCGAGTAAGTTGGTAAGTAGTGTTTTAAGAATTGCTAGTTTTATTTTAGTTCAAATGGTTAGTGTCGGAGGAAGAAAAGGAGAGGAAGGATGAAATCGGATGGGGTTTCCTCTTGTAGTTTGTGAATGATAGTGTTGTTGGTTATAAAGTTTCAGCAAGTCAGTCACTTGTTCACTGCTTTTCTGACAGAGCAACAATAACGAGAGTGTCTATAATTTGGTGTGGAACAAATATCTCAAGGGACTTTGTTCTTAGAGCACAAGTTTCTCAGTTTTCTTCTTGACGTTTTTATTCTTTCACTGATACTCGCAAGAGTGGCTGTGTGGTAAGTAGCTTGCTTACCAACCACATGGTTCCGGTTTCAGTCCCACTGTGTGGCACCTTGGGCCAACCAAAGCCTTGTGAGTGGTTTTGGTAGACAGAAAGTGAAAGAGGCATGTCGTATGTGTATATATATATATATATATATATATATGTATATATATGTATATATATATATATGTGTGTGTGTGTGTATGTTTGTGTGTCTGTGTTTGTCCTCCCAACATCATTTGACAACCAATGCTAGTGCGTTTACATCCCCATAACTTAGTGGTTTGGCAAAAGAGACCAATAGAATAAGTACTAGGCTTACAAAGAATAAGTCCTGGGGTCAATTTGCTTTAGCATGGCTGCAGTCAGATGACTGAAACAAAGTAAAAGAATATATCAGTGAAAGGCACGCATGCACACACACTCACACACACACACACACACACACAGTCATGCACGCACACACACATGCACACAAGGCTTTGCACAGTTTCTGTCCACCAAATTCCATGTACAAGCTATTGGTTAATCCAAGGCTATGCAAAGTAGAAGACGCTAGCCCAAGATTCTGCACATAGGGTTTGACCCTGGAACCACATTTTTTCAAAGCAAACCGCTTAACCACGTAGCCATAAATCCCTTAATATTATTCACCATTCTTAAAGTTCCTTCCAGCCAGGGCTTAAACCCAGTTTCCATGGTGATGGAATGAGATGACTACTGCCCCTGGATAGGGTGCTAGTCTCACAGGCCACTTTCTCTTTCAGACAATCTGGTACCTATTTCTCATACTAGGGGTAAAAGCTTACTGCTAAGATTCATGCCAAAATGCCTGCAACAGATATGACTTCAAAGTTTATAAGTTAGGAGTGCCAGTGCCAGTGCCACCGGACTGGCTCCCATGCTGGTGGCACGTAAAAAGCACCATTCAAGCATGGTTGATTCCAGTGCTGCCAGACTGGCCCTCATGCAAGGAGCGCGTAAAAAGCACCGACTACACTCTCGGAGTGGTTGGCATTAGGAAGGGCATCCAGCTGTAGAAACATTGCCAGATCAGATTGGAGCCTGGTGCAGCCTTCTGGCTTGCCAGTCAAACTGTCCAACCCATGCCAGCATGGAAAGCGGATGTTGAATGACGATGATGATGATGGCATGTTATTCTTCTCCCCAAAGTTTGGCATTTGAAACACATCATCCAAGTATCAGAGGTCATGTTAAAAGATTTTAAGTAGTTTGTTTGTGTTATAATACAAAGTCCAGTGTATATTCTCTTGTTGGTGTCTGTTTCTTTTGTTGTTGTATAAATATATCTTTTAACTTCTTGGCTTACATAGAAACCTCTATAACCAGAAAATGTTCACCTAAGACTGGGGGGGGGGGAGTGAAAAGGAAATGGTGAAATGTGCACAATTCCAGCCACAATAGAGACAGGCAGACATGTGAAAATAATTTCAAACTTGTTCCATTTCAAATGTTTTATGGAAATCACATGAATGCACGAGAGAAAAAGGACCCCTTGTTTTCTTTTATGAATCGATAGAGTGTTACTTGTTTTCTTTTGAAATAGTGAACAATGTATCTTTTCTTTATTTAATTCCCTTCTTTTCCACAAGAACGGTAACTGTAGTTTGATTACAAAGTCATGTCTGTAGATGCTTGCATTTTTAATGATGTCTGAAAATTTGGTGGCACCGATCCTGAAAGATTCATTCCCCCACCCCTCTAGTTGTGTTGTGTTCTTCATGCATGGTTCTTCATTTTGTCCATGTTGATTGTTGATTAAATTAGTATTTTTAAAATTTATTCATATATACAGAAATAAATGTCTTTTATTATCAAACGCATGATAATGCTAATAAATAGCATGAACAGGATAAATTATCCATACATTGCAGAAAAATACGTCACCGGCCAGCCATGAGACTCAAACTCACATCCCTGTGATTACGCGTCAAGTGCTTTACCATTAAGCTAAACTGCCCAGTAATGAATTCTTCTGCTGTTTTAGAACTTATAAATTTAGCTTTATAAGACGCTATGGATAATTTATCCTGATCACGCTATTTATACCATTATCACACGTTTGAGAATAAAAAAATTTATTTCTGTATCTTTCGATACATCTCAACGCTTCTAAAAACAAACTTTGTTTACTTTCATCGTAAATTATTTATATATATATATAT